>NC_143555.1:33312500-33542500 GCF_054136105.1 Typopeltis vanoorti
GCGTAATTCATTTATGATATTTGACAAAAAACAAAAAAAATAGGAGTAGTAAATTCTACTCTTTACTCTCTTGAGGGTACCGGGTGTGATTCGCTTATATGAGCTGCACTTATAACTTGCTAGTCCTATTGTTCAAAGATTTCATGGTTCTCTTGAACAGCTCCAGTATTAACATTTGTAGTTAAATCATAGGTGTCTTTAGCGCAATGGGGCTTTGTGCCTGTACTTTTAGCTGAAGGATCCGTCCGACAGCATGCAATATTGTATTGTTTATTATGAAAGAAAAATTACTAAACTTCATTTAGTTGTTAAGAGTCAGGCTGCAAATCATTGCAGAATTTTTTATAGAAAAATTAAAACATCAGTAATGTTCAAAGCGAACATCCTTCACCGCAAAATTCAGTATTTCATATCTATAATTAATTAGGATTTTCTCAAATAAATAAATTAAATCAGCTGATGCCTTTTATTCCCTTATAGGAAATAGGCAAGGCTTCTTTTAAACCCTATCTAGCTTTTGGAAATTGAATGGGCAGTTTAATCTCCATCGGTAGCTAATCAGAGATTAGCTGGCCCATGTGTATCACTAATTATAGGTGGCACCGATGAAGAGATGGGCAAACAAGTCCTGCCATCTCTTGGTGCCTAACCCTAACAGGATATGTTACTTTCTGAAATAATGTGAGTTCTACGGTTGATTTTCTTCGGTTTACTGGACGAAATCCCCGAGTTTCCGGGAAAAAAACTCCGCGTGCCAGAGATCGACTGACTTGGAAACCAGTCAAAGATAGGCTTAGAAAAAGTTCCTCCAGTCGGCGACAAGACTTGAACTTAAGTCTACCTTCACGTGGCCTAGTGCAGAGCATGCAAGCGCGACTTCCACTGAGTTATACAGGCTTTGAAATTTCTCATGTTATTCATTTCAAATTTTTATACATTATTAATAAAGCATTTCATATATAAATTCATTAATTCATATATAGTATATGGCATTAATGAAATACTCAGAATGAATTTACTCAGAATCTTATTTTAATATTTTTTTCGCATCTGTCATGTTGTACCAAAATGATTTTCTCATAATGTAAAAAATAATATGCTTCAAATTATGTATTTTTAATTCTAATGAGTAGAATTAAAAGGTTTGAAGAGCCAAAGAAGCAAAATTAAACAAACTACTTACGACGGATAGTCTTCTGTCAATATACAGAAATTTTTTCCTGATAATGCACAAGGTGGCATAGACCCATCTGGTAATGGCCGATCAGGTCTTGGAATCTTTTGAGGAGGACCAACTTCTGGACATGGAACATCAGGCCCAGGACTAGGTGGTCTTGTAGGTGGTGGAGGAGGAGGTCTGGTAGCAAATGGTGGGGGAGTAGGATGAACTGGTGGTGGAGGACGAACTGGTGGCCTGGTTGGAGGAGGTGGTCGAATTGGTGGTCTTGTTGGAGGTGGTGGTGGAGGTGGGAAAGGTCTAATTGGCGGTCGTGTTGGAGGTGGGGGTGGAGGCGGAGGTATAATTGGAGGTCTTGTTGGAGGTGGTGGTGGTCTAATTGGTGGTCTTGTAGGAGGTGGTGGTGGAGGTCTAATTGGTGGTCTTGTAGGAGGGGGTGGTGGAGGTCTAATTGGTGGTCTTGTAGGAGGGGGAGGGGGTGGTGGAGGAGGTCTAATTGGTGGTCTTATAGGAGGAGGTGGTGGTGGTGGTGGTCGAATAGGAGGAGGTGGTGGTGGTGGAGGAGGAGCAGGACGAATAGGTGGTCTTGTTGGAGGAGGTGGTGGAACAGGAGTTCGAATTGGTGGTCTTGTGGGGGGAAGAGGACGAATAGGCGGTCGAGTTGGAGGAGGTAAAGTTCGAATTGGTGGTCTTGTGGGGGGAGGAGGACGAATAGGCGGTCGAGTTGGAGGAGGTAAAGTTCGAATTGGTGGTCTGGTGAGAGGGGGTGGCGGTGGTGGAGGAGGAGGTTGAACTGGTGGCCTTATTGGAGGAGGAGGAGGTCGAATAGGTGGTCTTGTTGGAGGTGGAGGTGGTCGAATTGGTGGTCTTGTGGGAGGAGGTGGAGGTAGAGGAGTTCGAATATGTGGCCTTGTTGGAGGAGGACGAACTGGTGGATGTGGTGGAAGTGTTTGAATTGGTGGTCTTGTTGGAGGTGGAAATGGCCGTTTTGGTGGAGGATAAGGTGGTTGTACTGGTGGTGGTGGTCGAATTGGAGGTCTTGTTGGGGGTGGAGGAGGTCGGATAGGTGGTAGTGTAGGTGGTGGAGGTCGGATCGGTGGTCGTGTTGGTGGTGTGCGGATTGGTGGCAGGGTAGGCGATGGTGGAGGTGGTGGAGGAGGAGGTCGAATAGGCGGTCGTGTTGGAGGTGGCGGTTGTATAGGTGGGGGTGCAGGTCTGATAGGTGGCGGCGGCGGTGGTGGAGGTGGTCGGATAGGTGGTGGACGGATTGGTGGTAATGTGGGTGGTGGTGGTGGTGGAGGTGGTCGGATTGGCGGAGGTCGGATTGGTGGTGGTGGAGGAGGAGGTGGTCGGATAGGTGGTCGTGTTGGAGGTGGATGGATTGGTGGTAATGTGGGTGCTGGTGGTGGTGGTGGAGGTCGAATAGGTGGTGGTGGAGGTGGTCGGATTGGCGGAGGTAGGATTGGTGGTGGTGGTGGAGGAGGAGGAGGTCGGATAGGTGGTCGTGTTGGAGGTGGATAGATTGGTGGTAATGTGGGTGGTGATGGTGGAGGTCGAATAGGTGGTGGTGGAGGTCGTATAGGTGGTGGTGGTGGTGGTGGAGGAGGTGGTCGGATTGGTGGTGGTGGAGGAGGTGGTCGGATTGGTGGTGGTGGTGGAGGAGGAGGGGGAGGTCGGATATGCGGTCGTGTTGGAGGTGGATGGATTGGTGGTAATGTGGGTGGTGGTGGAGGAGGGGGTCGGATAGGTGGTCTTGTTGGTGGTGTTCGGACTGGTGGTAGTGTGGGTGGAGGTGGAGGAGGAGGAGGCGGTCGGATGGGAGGTCGTGTTGGAGGTGGAGGAAGAGGCGGCCGAATTGGTGGCCGTGTTGGAGGTGGTCGGATTGGTGGTAGCGTGGGTGGTGGCGGAGGTGGAGGTGGTCGGATGGGTGGCCGTATTGGAGGTGGAGGAGGTGGCCGAATTGGTGGCCGTGGTGGTGGTGGTGGTGGTGGTCGGATTGGCGGTAATGTGGGTGGGGGTGGAGGAGGTGGTCTTATTGGAGGACGTGTAGGTAAAGTTGGAGGTGGAGGGGGAGGTGGTCTAATTGGTGGCCTTGTTTTTAATGGAGGTGCTGTAAATGGTGGAGGTGGCCTGATGGGTGGTCGAGTGGGAGGAGGTGGCAAAGAAGGTGTTATAGCAGGAAGTATACAAGGACATGGAAGACGATTTCCTAAAGAATCAGTTGGATATATGATCGGTCGTACTGTTGGATCTGTTACTTCTCCAATATACTGTCGCCACCATTCCTTCCACCATTCACCTGCAGGGCCAGATCCCACCCCACTCCTTCCTGCTCTTTTTTCTCTATTTACATGGATCTCTTTACTTGTAGTCCATTCTGACAATAATATTAGACATGAGATGATCAGCCTCCATTCCTACAGAATTTTAAAAAGGAATTGCTTTCAGGATAAAAGGAACTGTACATCAAAGAAAGACTATTTGTAAAATATTTTAAAAACCTACTAGAAATAACAGTATTTTATTTATTGAATCATTAAACTGTACTTCACGAATCTAATGTCATTCGTGGCATTGCTTGTTCAACGTGGATAGACCACCTGTAGCTTTAGTAATTTCCTTTGTATGTATTTATGAAGTAATGTTCTTTTCCATTCTTAAAATTTACTTATCAGTTGTTGTAAAATCAAGAATACTTCCATCAGAATGTGCCAATATGTTTTGCTTAAAAAAGGAGTCTAAAACAGTCACCAGACTGCCGTATGCTGTGCTCCAGCGACACTTATACTATATCCTCTTCGCACGCTATGGAAGATGCACTGGTTGAAAGAAGTCAACGGACACCACAGGGGCAAGGTGTATCGTGCCATGTAACGAGTCACGTGTTTGTAGCCGATATAAATTGGAGTAATACGATACTCCCAAATCAGTGGAACTGTGTTTGGCTGAAATGACTGCGAGAAGGGAGCTTAGAGAGTTTGAAAGGGTCGTTGTGATACTATGCCATGTTGTAGACCTATCTGATTGCAAATAGTTGACAAAATTTGACCGTCCTAGGTCAACAATAAGCATTTCCATAATGAGATGGAAACGCAAGGATTTATGTGCTACCCACAGTTGACGACCCACTACATTCGTCGAACGTGACAGTAGGGTGCTACGAAAGATAATATGTAAAACCGCCATTCGTCCTCCGACACGTTGAATGCTGAGTTCCGGATATCGACTGGACTACACAAAAACGTTCAGAACCGAGGGTCACAACATAGGTTTCCATGGCGGGACCGCAATATGCAAGCTCCACATTTCTCGAATTTCTGTGTAGAAAGAAGTGGTGCAAAGAGCGAGTACAGTGCTTCCTGGAAGCTCGGAAAAGCTGTTTTATGGAGCAACAAATCACACTACACCCTCTAAGGAGCAGATAGACCAGTGTGGGTGGAGCGGATGCCTTTCCAGAGTGCGTAGCACCAACTATGGAATTCGAGATTGGCGGTGTAATGATATCATCATGTTGACCTGGTTTGGCCTCTGATTGCTGTTTGTGGTGCCACGAATAACGAAACGAAAGGTATTTGGACAATACAAACAGTACGATACTTCTTACTTTGTGGCGTTTCTACGGAACTGATCAGTGTCTCTTTCAGCAAGACAATGCTTAGTAGCCTTATGAAACCATGCCATAAGACTGCTGATGCAATTGCACGGTTTTTGGACATGAACGTTTTGGACATTTGATTTGGACATTTTTTGGACTTCACAGAGCCCTGAACGTCTATTGAATATCTATGGGTTGAATTGGAGCTTCGGTGAGGTCAAGGGACTCCGCTACCACAACAGTTCAGTACCTCGTTACATACTATAGGACGAATGGTCCAAAATTCCCATTGATTGCTATCGTACGCTCGTGGAAAGTATTCCACAGGATTGTTGCAGTTATCTCAAAGAAATGAGGTGCTACATCTTATTATGGTGGGCACCATGGCTGTTTATTCCTTCCATTAATGTGTCCGTTGACTTCTTTCCAAGCACTGTACCATGAAAGCGTTTGAGGTTTGATATCTATTTGTACATTATTCCCTTTAAATCGCGGATATTGAAAGACTGGTTAACTTCCGAGATTTGTTTGTGATGCGTTTACCTTCCTTGGAAATTGAGAGAATTTAATTGTAATAATATACAACACAGCATCACTCATGATTTTTATAAAGAATTCAAAATGGCAGAAAAAATTACCTTTGTATTTCACATCTCACGCATCCTGAAAAACAAACTGTCACAGAAAAATCGGATATTTCATAATAAACAAAAGGCAAGAGGAGTTGATGAGATTAGTTTAGAGCCCATATTAAGACGCAGCGAATGTTGATTTTCACGAAAGTGCTTATTATTGCATTTTAGGAAAAATATAAAAATTACACATTTTTTCCTTATAGTGTTTAAATCTGTTTTTGTCAAAATCTGTTCATCTCTTTCGTTGATAGCTTTTTTTCCCATCTCATGAACGGAGAAACAGAGAGACATAATGGAACTAATGATTATTTCTGGTAAAAAGTGGTTCTGAGAGATTATAATTGCAAGATTCAGATACTTACCAATGACTTCTAATGACAAAAAATATTTTAATGAGATATTCTTTGTTATCTATTAGCACAAGAAATCTTTATCATAAAAGAGCCCGGAAGATCCCATGATGAAACCGCAATGCGAAAGCAGCATTACGGTTTCTGGCAACCGGGGATTCATTAGAAGTCTGGAACACAGGCACTTGTGTGAAGAAAGAATATTTTCAGAATTCTCTCCAGTATTTAAAAGCAAGTGCCTGTGTTCCAGACTTCTAATGAATCCCCGGTTTTTATTCTATTTTTATACTTTTCTTTATTCCAATACGAACAGTTTCTTTCATACTAACTTGTAATTATTGCCTTCTAGTCGAAGCATACCACATCCCCACTGCTGTCATGATTCCTTTAACTCATTATGTCGAATGCACGTGACATATTATCCCTGAGATATGGTACGGCTACACTCAAATTTGTGATCCGTACCCATATCTGTTCAAACGTATTAATTATTGTAATTTCAAATTAAACCGCAGATGGTATTTTAAAATGTACACTACGTGAAACATCAAGCCTTGATGGTTTACGTAGTGTAATTGTGATGCATTGGATTAAACAATCCAAAGCATTACAATTATTTTATTCTATCAGTGGTCCTAAAGGCACCTAAGCACCCTTGGCCTTCCACGTATCCTTGGATTTCCTAACCGTAATACGAGGATAAGGTGGTTAGCGCTATTCCAAGTATTCTTGTCTGTGAATTGTGTGTGTTCTACTGGTCCGTTTGCCTGCGGGGCGAAAAATCAGACTTTCCGGGAGAAAAATCCCTTACCTCCGTATGAGACCGGCTAACTCACTTCCGGTTGAAAAACCCAGGTCTTTCCAATTCCCAAAGGGCTTCGTCTACATCGACTGACCTACGGAGGCTCTACATTATAATTACACGATCATAATTATTATTTAAATTACATAATTACCATTAGAATGCTAATTAAGAAACGTTCCTGAATGGATTGTTGAGCACAATTTTCGTGTACTTAAACTAATGCTAACAACTAGATGGAATTGTCTTTTACAATGTGCAGAAAACCAAGAAACCGAAAACACGGGTCATTACTTGTATGTAATCTGTTATCATTATCCCGTACGCAATTTATAAAGAAATCAGTACACTGGAAAATATGGCAGAACGAAATTGAAAATATCAGCTGGTGGAAGAATCAGCTATTAAAAGAAACCGAATGATATTTGCTTAAGATCTTAAATGAATATCATAAATGCTACTTCATAGTGTTGTGCACACCAGAAAACTATAAAATTCTTTATATTTTTTTGGTGTGCACCAGAAAACTATAAAGAATTTTATAGTTTTCTGGTGCACTATAAAGAATTTTAACTACAAACTATAAAGAATTTTATAGTTTTCTGGTGTGATAACAGTCAACACTCTTTAATTTTCTCTAGTTTAGAGAAAATTAAAGAGTGTTATCTGTCTGTATAAAAGTACAAAGGCGAAACGTTAGGCAGTTTTCAAAGTTTTTAAAATCTTGGATAGCAATTTGCCAATTTAATTCTCTTTCTTCTTTTGTTTTTCATATCAAAACAATATTTTTGAAGTTTTGTCCGTCATTTCAATATGCTGCTTATAATTACTGAATATTAAAGTGGAACTTCTTGATTACAAAATAAGGGGAGCGAGTTAAAAAGGGAAAGAGAGATATCGTAAATGACATAACAAGTGTTTAAGTATTTTTTATTTTAATCACTTGCATAATATCACTGATTTTATTATTATTATTATTATTATTATGATTGTTATTAGATGGGTCTCGAAGTCGGAACACACCGATTCCACTCTTATGAGGTACTAACTTGACAATGTCAAAATTCACGATAGTTTCACATGAAGCTAGTCGCTGACTGTTATTATTATTATTATTATTATTATTATTATTATTATTATTATTATTATTACAAGAATCAATAGGATCAAAATTCAACTTACTCTAACTTCTGTTGTAAATCTCGTATGGTTGATCTGCCATTTTATTCACAATTTTTATATTGAAGTGTGTGAAACCAGTTTTATAATAATAATAATAATAATAATAATAATAATAATAATAATAATAATAATAATAATAATAATAATAAAATAGCTAGGGCACTTGCAAAATAGCGAAATATATCTAACGCTTTTTTTATTCTTCTACCACCAGTTAGATTCATGGTATCGTTCTATTGATTTCAACTAAATTCTGAATATAGATTTTTTTTTTTTTGGCATTGGTTAAAATCTCCCGAGATATTCAGCTTTATCGAACTAAAATGATGGTGGAAGAGATTTGGTCCCTTTCTTCGCAGACATCTCTGCAGGCAACAACCGTTTTTGATCAGTTTCAAATCTTATGTTCAGGTACTCTGATTCTGCACAGCTAAACCAGATGTAGTGTTGGATCGTAAAGAAGGGAAGTGCTGAAGATACCATTGCATTTCGTATTATTCAAGAAATTTCAACAATTTATTCCTTGATCGATTTACCTACTTCATCTAAAAAATAAGCGATATCGCATTTAAAAAATAGCGTATTTTTACGAGAATGATACTGTTATGAGTGTAAATTCTTCTCTAAAATTCCAGCAATTATATAATGCTACCACTACCACTAATTGTCAAAATAAAATCCTAAAATCTTAAATAGCGACCGTGAGTTGGTCACTATTTAAGATTTTATAATTTCTTGCTTCATCAGGAGGCTGGTTAAAATTTTTTCCTCCACAGCGAAACGAGTAATTTCTTTGTACATTCACTTCTATTTCTTAATATTAATATTAATATCAAATTAATATTAATTTCTGTTTCAAATGCTATCCATGATATCAAAAATATTTCAAACGAAAGCTTTGACTGCACAGATTTGCAGACAAACTTTCAGTTTCAAAGATTTAGAAACATAAAGGAGCGAAGACCAGCTAACGTCATTAGCGATTTCTGGGTTATCCAGTTGCAGAAAGCGCGCTCTCCCAGCTGGCCTGTGTGATATTTCCACTAACACTGAATCCAATAGGCTAAACCAGTATCAGTATGGTCGATCTGCCATTTTATTCACAATTTTTATATTGAAGTGTGAAACCAGTTTTATAATAATAATAATAATAATAATAATAATAATAATAATAATAATAATAATAATAATAATAATATTGTCATTCCTTCATACATTTTTTTTTCTGCTGAAGGTGCGTTAGCTGGTCTCATACGTCACTGGTAGGGTTTTTCTTCTTTGCAACTCGTGTTTTGCCACAAATCAGACATACGGTCAGAAAAATACACGCAAATTATAGATGTAATACCTTTCGTATCATGCACCCCCTTGCCATCATAACCCTCCTAATAACAAATCATTGTCAGTTGTCTTAGTAAGACTAAGACTCCGAAGACTTCCAGGTCAGGCACATTCCACTAGATTGGATATTAGAGTAATTCCTAGTGGATTCACAGAAGAAACATCAACTCGGCTGGATGATTTTTTGGAGACCAATGAGGAAATCTCACCAGAAATGCTTTGGAAAGGAGTCAAGATGATAATACAGGATACATATCTCGCCCCAATAAGAAAACCAAGAGACCCATGAATATCAGATTCAACATGGGAACTAATCAAAAGAAGGCGGTTGGAAAAACAAAGAGACACAGGGACTGAAGAATACAAGAGATTACATAGAGAAATCAGAAGCGCCATCAAGCAGGATAAGGAAAAGTTCTATACTAATAAATGTGAAGAAATAGAGTTCCAGATGAGAAGGAATAATTATAAAAGGATGTTTTATTTAGTTCGTGACTTAAAGCATAAGTTCAAGCCTAAATTGAATGTCATCAAAGACAGGAATGGATCATTACTAACAGAAGAGTTGGAAATCAAAAACAGATGAAAGAATACTGTGAGGAACTGTACAGCAGAGTGGATAAAGAAAATGTGGAGTCCTCTTAGGCATGAAGTTGAAAGAGCAGTTAAGCAGCTCAACAGCAATAAGGCCCCAGGTGCAGATGAAATCCCAGCAGAGTTAATTAAGGCCACAGGAGATGGAGGGATAAGAGTGTTTCATAGATTGATTACAAGGATATGGGAGACAGGATCGTGGCCTAGAGACTGGAAGAAGTCTGTTTTTATACCACTACATAAGAAAGTAGATATGAAGGCATGCAAGAATTATAGAACTATTAGTTTGATATCTCATGCAAGCAAAATTTTATTAAAGATCATGCTAAATAGGATCGAGGCCAAAGTTGAGGCAGAGATGCCCGAGGAACAAGCAGGATTTAGGAAAAGTAGGGGCACCAGAGATCAGATCCTTTGCCTTAGACAGATCATAGAAAAATATAAAGAATTCAGACTCCCTCTGGTAATGTGTTTCTTAGACTACTCTAAAGCTTTTGACTGTGTTGAGCATGTGAAACTGTGGGAAGTAATGAAAATAATGGGTTTTCCTCAATATACTATCAGGTTGATAGCCAACTTGTATAAAGAGCAAGAGGCCACGGTAAGAACCGGTGTTGGATTGACTGACTGGCTTCAAGTTGGAAAAGGAGTTAGGCAAGGATGTTTACTTTCTCCTCACTTGTTTAGTATATATGCAGAGGACATCATGCGTGAAGCATTGGATGAGCTCAGGACAGGAATTACGATAGGAGGTAGATTGATCAGTAATCTGAGGTACGCTGATGATACAGTACTCCTTTGTAATGACATGGAAGAACTAGGACTAATTCTTGACAAAGTTAACGAGATCAGTAATAACAGAGGACTTCAACTCAATTCTAGCAAGACAAAGATCATGGTTCTCAAAGGAAAAACAAACAGAGAAGCTCTTAAGAAACAAATGTATCTTAATGGAGAAAGAGTTGAGGAAGTCAGCAAGTTTGAGTACCTGGGATCCATTATCAATGTGAAGAATTATGTTAAGAAGATGTCAGAAAAAGGTTAGGAATGGCTAAAACAACAGTCAGAGACCTGTCTAAAATCTGGAAGGATGGATCTATCTACATGGGAACAAAGTTGAGGATTTTGGATGCAATTGTTTTTCCAACAGCAACTTATGGATGCGAGACTTGGAAGCTAAAGAAATCAGATAAGAAACGGATATCTGCTTTTGAGATGTGGTGTTACAGAAGGCCGTCGAGGTTATCATACACTGAAAGGCGTACAAATGAATGGGTGTTAGAAAAGATTAGTAGAACTTTAAGGCTCCTTAAGGATATTGACAGAAGAAAATTAAAATATTTTGGACACATAGAAAGGATGGAAGGAGGACTTCTCAGAACAGTAATAGAAGGTAAAGTTCCTGGAAAAAGAGGCAGGGGTAGACCATCAATGAGATGGATGGATGGCGTGTGTGGAGTGACTGATCTTCAGAGAGTTGAGGCTGCCAGAAGGGCAAACAACAGGACTACATGGCGAGGCCTAGTGTGGAACATCATCGAGCATCGGAGTGACCATACGGCGTCTGTAGATGCCCAGTGAACACAGACGTCAGTTGTTATTACACCTGTCTTTGTGATATTTCTGCACATTTTAACAGTACTGTCCGTAGTCACAAAATGCGCGGAAATATCACAAAGTTAGATGGAAGGGTCTAGAAAATGCAACTGGCATTACGACAGTGGTTCGATGTTTCAAGAAAACTGGTCATCATCATCATCATCATCATCATCACTAGTTGCATACAACCAAAGCAAGTGAAGCTATGGAGCCGGTCTATTGTGTCCGTTAACTGCGTGTGTTTTCCAACCAGTTTTGCCTATTTTGCCTGATGAAAAATCAGCATTTCCGGGAGATAAACATGCTGCCATCCCGCCTATGATATTTGCTGCACTGTATTTACTAGTTAGCGATCATTATTCTTTCACATTCCTTGTGATAATGCTATAGAGAAACTTTAGAGAAAGACCAAACATGGAACTTTTTTCGAGCCACCTCAGATCTCTAATAAGCACAGGAAACTGAACTCATGCCCCCTTGGAAATCACAAATGCTATCTACATGCAGAAAACACATCAAGTTAGGAAATATATGAAGACAGTTTCATACATAAAAATTAGCTAAATCTAGGTGAAATAATATTTCTGTTTCAATAAGCTTACTTAAATAAACCGAGTATCGGATTAAATGTATTTGATTACATATGATTCAGGTGTAATAATTATTAGTACCTTAAATTATGCCACTGCTTCTTCTTCTACTTCTACTACAACTACTGCAATGAATGTACATAATCCAGAAATGTTTTAAGTATAATTTATAAGTATTATACTTAAATTCAGCATTAAAATATTAATTAGGTATTTGTTGTCTTTAAAGGTCCACCGGTCCAGATTGGCTTTCGTGACTATTAACATGAATATAATAAGCAGGGTAAAATAGTACCTCGGAAGTTTCCGAAGATGGAATTATGGACAAATTTACTCATTTTGAAATTGGAAGTGTATGTGAGCTGCTTGGAAATTTCCAACCTGTCCTGTAAAATTTATTTAAGTTGAACGCCATTTTTTACCAATAACGTTCGGTAAAAAAAAAGAAAAGAAAAGAAAAGGAAATACGTTAATTGTATTGCTAGAATTCTCTGGTCTTCACATAGCAGTCTTTTTCCTTCCGTAAATGAGGTCTAGATATAGTTCGGAATGAATAATATACATTATTTTTCTTATTATATATTTATTTTGTATATTGTAATATTGTAGGTATGACTTCAATTTTCTATCGTTATATTTCAAACTGTGGAGATTCCATTTGGAATCAGACTTCTGTTAATAGGTTGATCCTGATCATGAGCACCCTGCTCGATAATCGATTGTATATAACACTAAGAGCAAGTTATAGATAAATTAAAAGCCACAATCATGTTCATACCTCATTAAATCATTTAAAGAGCAATAGTAATTTATTTACAACATCTAATGCGAGCTGTGTCAAAAGCAAATGTATTCATAATTATTAATAAACTTTCATTAATACACAATCAGTTCTGTAATAAGAGTCATTACAAGATACATTTGCCCTGAGTTTCGCGCGTAATTTCAGAACGTAATGGATTTTAAATTAGCGAGATAGGCAAAGTTATCAAGATTATAAAAAGAGTATTATCAAGGAGTGGTCATATTATCTTCGAGGAAGAAGAGGGATGTAGTGTCCGCATGATAACAAACTTATTTTCACCGAACTATAACGGTAAACATTTAATTAACTCGTAATATTAAATGGTACACATAACCGTGGTAGAACAAGCGAAAGGATATCGAAAAGATTGTTCTCTATATATCTCACGCCCATTTTCGGAGTAGTTCGAAGTAGGTAAAAAGTTCATCCAACAAATTAATATTACATAGCCGCAATGGTTTGTATAGAAGATCCTTTAATAAGCAGTTTAAATTATCAGCAATTTAGCATTTATAAAATGAATAATTAATAATGATGGCGCTTTCAGCACAATATCGATGGTAATATCTGTACTTTGTTATGTGAATGCAATGTGGCAAATACTCTCCCCAAGTTTTTAATCATGGAGCAGAAAAACACAATCAGAGATACAGAAGGTTTCTACTTATCAGCTTAAGGGTATCTGGATATGCTCAAACTCCATCAGCAGACTAGGCAGAAGAATTTTGTTTTGGAGAACTATTTTCTTTTGACAGGAATGGTGATGATATTAGATCATTGAATGCACCTACACGATTCACAGGTAAAAATGCACGCACGAATATTAACATTAGGTCATGTTCAGGCATATTATTTGTTATATATCCTAAGTGGATTATACGATACATCGAAAAATGCAGGCACGGCAAGGCTGTGTTGTGAATACAACAGACTTCCAAAACCACGACTAGAACAAGTACATTACCAAGCTGAAGCTGGTCAAAAAACGTCTAGCTTCGTGATTTGCTGACTAGAAAACTGGCTTGAAGGTTAGTGGTGCTCAGCGGAAAGAAACACACCAACTTCAAACGGTTGAAAAACACTGTAAAAAGCACAGTCCAATCAGATCATGAATACTAATTTCTTTTATTAACCATGAATATTTTTATTTAGTGGAAGTAAAATGAAACTCACGTAGGACAAGATTTCACTACCGTTATCTAAGGTGTATCACAGAGATAAATCACGTGTAATTATTAAGCTTGTGTAACATATTTTAACACATCAACAAAATATGCTAGATTCTTCTTGATTTCACAAAGTTCGGAAATGATTATAAATCGCACTAAATGTAATATTAGGTACAAAATAGTGGCTAATCGAATGTCTATAATCTATGCAATTTTCAATTATTTCTGTACAAAAACCTTATATATTATATATGCATATTAGATATATATGGATTACCATATGATATTAAATTTAATTGGATCCCAACTTAATATTATAGGAAGCTAAAGAAAAGAACTTATTTTGTGAAACGAAGTGAGAAAAAAAAATAAATAAAATTTCAAGAACCGTGAAAATTTCTGGTGTTTGAAGAATTCTTCAAAGTCGGGATGAACATTTTCTACAAAAATATAGCAAAATATTAACAAGGACTCTTTTTATTATTATTTTGAGTATAATTACGTAGTTATGAGGCAGCATCATAACCAGGCGCCATAGTTTTACTAGTGACTGATACCAGTTTCCAAATAACACGAACTTTTATAACCATAAGTAGTGAACTCACTGAAAACTTTATTTTTATTGGGTCAGAAAAGAACGCAGGATTTCTTACCCATGATTTCGTTCATTTAGTTTGCTGAATCAATTTTTTGGTATAATCTACTTACAGCATCTAACAACGAAGTCACTTCAATCTTGCATTTCAACAAAAAGCATCACTCACAGCTGTGCGTAGCGTAATATGTTATGTTTAGTACGCTGAACGTAAGACTTCAGGTGCATTCGCGAGATTATGTTGTTACTTAACGACTATTAACAAGAAAAAGGTAAGAAGACGTACGAAATTACTTCACTAGACGCGCAATTATTAAGCCAAAGTAATGATTAAAATCACCCTCACCAAGAGTAATTTGCACGTCGTGGGTCACTAAAAGTTAGTGGTGAGTAGCAAAAAAATGTATTTTTGGTCTTCAGGTAAATTTGGTATTAATTCTTGTTTTATTTTAATAAAAATTAAAACTACTGATAATGTTTTACTGAAAGTCTTAAACACGAGGGTGGTCTGAAAAGTTGTCAGCCTCGACTTTGAAAATTTTTTTCGAATCAAGAAGTGATTGCAGCTGTAGAAGGGTGTTTTGCAGATCTTACTGAGAACCACTACGTGAACGGGATAATGGCTCTGGAAGGTCGCCGGAATAAATACATTAGTCTTAAGGGAGATTATGTTGAAAAATAGAAATAATTTTGAAATTATAAAATCGTTTTTTTTCATTAGGCCGAGAACGTTTCAGACCACTCTCGTATTTCAAATTCATCAAAATCGATTCGTCCTTCCTCTATTTTTTCCATTCTGACCAGCAACTAAATATGACTTAGATAATATTTGCTATTCATTTGAGAATGAGCTTCAAAATGGCTTTTGTTTCTTTATCACATGCGCGCGCGCACACTTGTCACTGCTGTTTATTTAAGTCTCGTTCAAGTGCCTGGATAATGGCAGCTTAAGTTGAGAACCAGTTAAACACGTGCAAACAAAGAGCCAGACTATGTATCCCCTATAGGATTAAGGAATTAATGAAACTATTTTTGAAAATAAGAGCAAAAATATAAGAAAAATCATTGAACGCCTTTTATTTCCTTATAGGGAGTAGGCGAGGCTGTTTTAGCTGACCAAAGACTATCACTAATTTTAAGTGCTGTTACCTCGAGGTCCCTAACACGATATATTATTGTCTGAAATAGTATGGTTTCCACAGGCGATTTTACGAGACGGAAAACCCGAATTTTGGGAAGAAAAAACCCGCTTGCCCTTGCCAGAGATCGATTAACTCGTGAACCAATCGAAGAAAGGCTTAGAAAAAGTTCCTCTAGTCTGCGACTAGAAAAAATTGAACCCAGGTTTTAATTCGTGCGGCCTAGTGCTGAGGAAGCAAACGTTATTTACTAAGGTAATACAGTTAATATTTTCCTATTGCCATGCAGTAGGAGAACTCTCTAGAGAGTTTTCCTTGCTTCTTGTATGGAGATCAAAATGGAAAATTTTCAACCTCCATTTTTCAGTTTGCCACTTCTGGCCTCAATAAGGGGATCTCACATCGGGACCCACTTCCATGCTTATTCATCTCTCTCTCTCTCTCTCTCTCTCTCTCTCTCTCTCTCTCTCTCTCTCTCTCTCTTCTAAAGACAATTAAATAACTAACTTAAATATTTACACGCCGAAGTTTGCTAACCTAAGCTAAAATTATTATTCAAGCACGTGAACGACACACACACACTTTAATAAACGAAGACAAAATTAAATTACTACCTATACAATGGCAATGACGTGCTGGAAGCGAATGTTGTAGCCTTCATAGCGATTTTCCGCAATAACGGTTGACAATATGATAAAGAAGTGCACCAAAAATTTGTTCAGAATTATACACTCAGTTCTGTTGTATGAGTACGGACAATCCACAAAATGATTACCTCAAGAGAAAGAAACTTTGTTCAATTTTACTTTAGTTTCAGTTTCTTTGGTCAGAAGTGAAAAGAAATTCTACTTGGTTCAGAAATGGCACTGCTGTTCTATAGAATCTGAATCATTCGTGGTTCAGAACCTGCACTAGCAACAAAGGAAGGTATACAGGAGGATATTCGTTGCGTCTACGACCTAAACATTATACTGATCTCGCAATTAATTAATAGTAATTATTTCATTAATATTAATACGCTTTTACGGTAATTAATTTGAATAAAAATAATACCCACAGCTAGGGTTGCCACCTGTCCCGAATTGGCGGGACATCCCGAATTTTAAGAAAATTTTCAGCGTCTCGAATTTCACCCAAGCGGGACAACTTATATATTTAAAATACAAATATTATTAAATCACTAATACCGGTATCAATGCATTCAATCTTTCAATTTTTTATAAGATTAGAATTACATATTCAACTTTGGCTTTTTCATTTTATACATTTAAAGAAGAGGAAGACTTTCATATTCGATGAGTGTGTCCCTCTTTGGACTTACCAAAAGGTGGTAACCCTACCTACAACCTTTGACAACTAAAGATATGATAGTTTCATCAGGATTTGCAGAAATTCTACACAAATACTACCACAAAAAGAAAATAATATGAATGCAAAGAAGGCTGACCTGAATCTCCCTTAAAATAACGAAGAAATTCTTCAGCGAAAAGGACTGAAGTGTGAACAATAGGTATGTATTTAGATATACCTATTGTTCGATTTTTTTTTAAAAAATATATATTGGATATTAGTTAATTTCGGATTTTAGGATAGAAAGCCAGAATGAAGAAAAGGTGGCATGAAACAGGAACCGGATGTAGAATGTAAATTTTGGGAAGGAGAGAAAATCAGTTCCCCCCCTCCCTTTTTTTTTTTTTTTGAACTTTTTTTCCAAGAACCATTTTAGGTGGAAAAGGTAGTAGAGGAAGCAAAACTGCTGCACTTTAATACACACCTACTCAGCGCATTAAAAACCAAGATATCGTCCTACGTCATGTCTACTATCGTTCAAATAATCACGCACCCGCTGACCTGGGATGCGATGCACATTTAAGATCACATTCTGAGATAAAAACAAAACAAAACGAACAACAACAACAAAAAAAACTACTTTATTAGTTGTACGATTGTTGACCAGTTTGGTGTACTTTTTTTGTTCACTTCCTCAAAAAGGTTTAATTATGGCGTTTAAAAACTTAATGTGCATCGCATCCCTGGTCAGCTGACGCGTGATTATTTGAACGATAAATAACCTGACGTAGGGAGATATCTTGGTTTTTATTGCACTGAGTACGTGTGCGCAGAATTCATGCTCCCTCCACAGAATTTCTTTTTCTTTCTTTCTTTTTTTTTTTTCATGGTACACGATGGCCTTCGGCGGTATAATAGACTACACTAGATTTCTGTTTTGCTCCTCTTCCACATCTTTTAAAATTTTTTAAGCTGAATAAATGACTCTTTTTTTTGCTCCTTAGAGCGCTCTAGGAGTAGGTCAATGAATGGTAAAATTTTGTTGTTTTCCAGTTCACGAGCGAAATTTATACATAAATTCATAGGCTATACATAGGATATCCATACAGAGTCTGTTTAAGTAATGTGTGAATTTTCTTTCGTTTCGTTGAACATGGCCAAATGATATGTCATCCATATATATATATATATAAAACCTCTTTTTTTTCCTCTGCAATGCTGTATCAGAAGGACGGTGTTCGGTGGGAAAAGATTTTGTAGAATTTCGAACCTTCAGGATATTTGCATACAGATTAGTAATATCTTGGCTTGCTAGAAGTAAGGAATTAGTTCTATCACTAATTCCTTACTTTTTTTTCCCCACAGTGGGATATAAACTGATTTTTATCAACGACTCTGTTTTTCCAATGATGTGTGCGGCTACTTGCTGTGAGAGATGTTTGAAAAGAGACTGGAAATTTCAAAATCTGTAGCGTCTACATTAGGTCTCAAGACACTTCTACTTTATTATATTTGGGACTCCCTAAATTGTTGGAACTAAAAGGTGTTTAGAAGTGATTCGTTTTTTGATTTCTTCAGCCCAGTTGATGAGTCCTTTGATCACATCGATGGCTTGTTGTGAGTCTGACATATCCGATAAGTAGTAGATATTATTAACATCTAGTAAGTTGTTGATTTTAGAGATGCATTATTCAGCGCCACCTGGGGACGCCATTGCGTGAGTTTATAACAATTCTGTAATAACAGAATAATTCTGTAATAACAATTCTGTAATAACAATTCTGTAATAACAGTCTGAATAGATATTTAATCTAGCTGTCTCATTTGGCAATCTTCCTAGTTTCCCCCCTCCCTTTTTTTTTTTCTAAACGTTTACTATAATGTCCGCTTTGAAGATTATTGAAGTTAAATAAAAATTAAAACATTTCAATAATTTATTTTTAGTATTCAAGGTCTGTGAAAAAAGAATAAGTATGACTTGGTTACAGAATAAATTGTTGTCCTATATATATATATATATATTTTTTTTTTTTTTTTGAAATAACTGCTTGTTTAATTTCTTCTTTAAGTTCTTTCTGTTTCTTTAGGACAAAGAATAAAGCTTTGGTTGTTTGTAGTCATTTCTTGTTTACAGCGTTCGATAGCTGTTGATGCCAATTCGGAATAGCCTAGTTTAAAAATACATTCTTGGAGAAGAGCTTCCGAGCGTCAAGATTCTGTGTGCTTTATAGAACGAAACTTGAGTTTAAACTTTAGGTATTATGTCATAGTCCCTGTATTTGATGACCACAGATATAAAATCAGACTGTTACTGAACCTAATTTTTTTGTTTTGTTTGTTTGTTTGATAGAGAAACTCTCTAGCTTATTAACTTTAGACAAGAGAGATTTGCCCTGCTCTTGTAACGAGTTTCTAAGACTACAAATATCTTGAAATTTTTGATGGAAACATAATTTCATTCTTCCAGAAATCATGGCGACATGATTTCTGGAAGATGTTGTAGTTATGAAAGCAGACAAAGTCAACACTGCTACGGTGAAGTAGAGGCACTCTTGGAACGCTACTGTAGATGTTAGACATTCTGCAATCTCTAAACGTCTATCACAGCCTAGTAGAACCGCATGTCGGAAAAATAGTCTCTTTTATACATACGAAAAAAATTATAGAACATATGAATAAAATGTTCGTATTTCATTGGAAGAAAAGAACTAGTGCACCATCGACCTCCTAACAAACCAAGATGTCACGAATCTATTTAGAAATGCCCTCAGAGAAGGAACCTTAGAACTGCTACAAAATTTTTCCCCACCGGACACTGTAAATTATAAGATAACCACAGAAGTCAGAAGTGCATGATTAACCCAGGTAACATCAAATAAGAAGTGTAGTCACCACTCTGTCAATGCTAAAAAACTAGGAGTTAATAAAATCCACTGTTCGGTGCATATGCTTGCGTAGAATAAACAGGACGGTTGAAGAGAGAGAGAGAGAGAGAGAGAGAGAGAGAGAGAGAGAGAGAGATGCTCATGTCTGAACTTACCATAAAATCTCCCTCACACAGATATGACATGGAGTTTTTAAACGCGAATAATTGCTGCTCAGTATGCTGTCATACTTCCATGATCAAACCATTTTCAACGCTGATTCTTGCAGCTAATTTGTAAAGAGTAAACGTCTCTTTGTCCTTTTATTTATATCTAACAACCTTTCTCGCTTTTATTATTGTTATTTTTAATCTCAGAATTAGTGCTGAAATTATTATCTTACATTGAAACATTATGTTATGTTAAAATTATAAGATAACCACAGAAGTCAGAACTGCATGATTAATTATATTTTTACATATGTTAGAGGCTTCTGTGTAAAGCGAAGTGTAATCTCTGTCAGAGACATCTGCATAAAAGAAAAGGAAGCTGACGTTTTGAACCAAATTTGGTATGTTTTATTGGTAACTGCTATTTGGAGTTATGACCTAATCAATTAAGGTCAGTGAATCATGTGTGTAAAGTGTGTTTTCTGGCCAGTTTATCTAATTTGGGGAATGAAAAGGAATTCATACATCTGAACATCCGTATGAGGGTAAACTCATTTTCATGTGTCATCGTCTTATAGCTTTAGTTGCTTGCTTCTGCCGTATCTACAAAATACACCGTTTTGTAGATACAGCACCTTTTACACCGTTCAAGTGCTTCTGTAACTCTAGATGTGAGCATCAGTAATCGCGTTTATATCATTACTATAAATTTGTACGATCGTCAACATCAATACACTAGAAAACTACGAATCATAATTTCTATAATTTGCCATTTTCCTAATTGAATTATAGACAAATTATATCACTTACAAGGCGAATGAATGATAATTGTATTTTATATCGTAAGCGATAATTTACGATGGGAAATAGGTGAAGCATTTGAACTATCAAAATGTGCAATAAATGGTTGATTCTTGTTAAACGATCGTAAACATCCAAGAAGCACACAGTTGCTTGTAGGCATTAATAAGCGAATGTAAATGATTAGTAAATCTCTCACCGATAAGCGATGATATTTACTGCATCATTCTATGACCTCGGAAAAAAGCTATAACTCCGACATGACGTAGTAGTAATTGGCTTTCAAGTACCGTAATCATAAATCAGTCAGGTCGCAAATTATACCTACGTCATGATATTTTCGCACGGCTTGGTTACCTTGAACTCCAAGTGGCTTCTGTAATATTTTATGGTTTACTAGAAATGGTGCCTCCTTCAAACAGAAAAAAGATAAGCAGAAAAAAGGTGTGTGTGTGTGAAAGAGTAAAAGTCCCAGTGACTTAAAATGAGATAATAGTGAACTGGAAGCAAAATGGTGTGAAAAACAGAAAACATCAGGAATGTGGCAGGAACCAAGTGATCAGTATGACTGTGTTGTACTAATCTGAACTGCAAAGCAGTCTATCTGAACGTATCACGAACTGACAATGTTGCGAATGGAGTGTACCATAATAGCAGAACACCATTAAGGGTGCCATGCCTATACTACAAAACCAAGAAAGTGTGGCTAAGTTTAGAGGAAACATGGCGTCTACCACCAAAGTACTGGATGCATAAAGAAAAATTATTTTAAAGGCAGCTGACCTTGTGTTTAAAATTTGAGTATTAGGGCAGATGTTTTTACCTTCCCCCGTCTTTTGTCTTTTAAAATAAGTTGTGATGTATTTTTCACATTATACGATTTGTTCTTAGGGATTGTTGTTGATGCTTACTGGAAATAATAAAATATGAGACTACAGCGCTTTATATCCTCATAATTTCTCTTTTTATGTGACTCACACCGTGGGTGGGCTGAGGATTTTTCTTCTATTTTTAATTTTATTTTTTTATTTGTTTACAGTTAATGTATATAATAAGTAATCTGTAAATAAAATAAAAGCAAGAATTCCCAGTAAAATACTTTGCAGAACTATACAATCTCATCATCTTCACAAAGATTTGAAGCCGAATTTTTCCAAGTCAAGAGAAGTAAATTTTAGTCGTGTGGAAAAATCTTAACTGCATTAATAGAATACCATCCGGTTCATTTGTCGTCTCCTGTCCAGGAGGTTGCCATGATGTGACCCTCTTGCACATATTGTCGTAAGTATTCATAGCTGTAAAAGTGTTCACGGGGCCAGTTTTTCTGTTCTGAGGGACGAAAAACCCGAGGTCCCGGATGAGAAAAACCTCTGTCTCTGCACGAGACCACGCTAACTCACTTTAAGTCGAAAGACACCAGATAGAAGTTTCTCATGTTGTTGACAGGAATCGAACTCTGGTTTTTCCGACCAAAGGGCTTTGTCTATACCGACTGACCTATGGAGGCTCTGCATTAATAGAATAGAGGATGATTATGATTATGTGGTGTGATGATGATGATGAGATATTATTATCTCATCATCTTTCATTCAACGTGCTCGGCCTGTCACAGCTAAGTAACCTGGCTTCATAAAAATCTCATTGATGTCATGATAAGATGTTAAATCCTACGCATATAGTGGGATACATCTGACGAGAAGTTCCCTCATACGTGATAGTCGCCAAATTGGACTCATCGTGAGAAATTTATTTAATTGGGATCAAATAATATCGAGGGAATTAAAATGGAGTGTGTGATTTTTAAACAGCTTTATCATTTGAACAAAAGGTTCCGAGAAGCTCATGAGCGCTTTACATTTACAACAGAGCAAAGAAAATCGTCATATTTGTCTTTAAAAATATTCATTATATTACATAAATATTGCTATCTATGTAATAAATGAATTACATAAAATATTTAATAATGATGAATATCAGTTTATTTTTAATAATATCGTGCATTTCACATCATTTAAAATCATAAACCAATAAAAGGAAGGGAAAAAAAAGACGCCAAAATGGAAAGTAGAATTTTTTTCGTTTCTAACCGGTACCATATGAGATGCTTATGATTCGATTAAATGGAATCCACCCAAATCTCTCGTGTTCAACTTGTGAACGAAAGGATAGTATTTTCGCATTATAGTGCACAACTCAAAGCCGAAGATCTAATAACCACAATTCTTATATCTGTGTGCTATGTCAGTTGATTCAATGAAGTTTCGACCAACGCTCTAATTACGTTGTTCCTAAAGTAACTGTTAACAAATGAAATGTAACCCAATTGGTGGTACACCGATATTTCTAACGTATTCTAAAATTGTAGCAATTCTGAAAAAAAAGAAATTAAGAGAACAATCTTTTTAATATTATTACCAAAAGAAGAATATGACAAAGACATTGAAATGAACATTTGATTTTCAGAGAATGTGAGTCCACATCCGTTAATGTGGAAGGAGTTAACAAGTACTCATTAAAATCAAAAGATCGTGACATTCCAATTGCTCGACTTCTCATCTTATCTTCATCTTTAATTCAACGTGCTATTCCTATCAAAGCCAAGTAACTTGGCATCATAGAAACCCAATTGATGTTATGATAGGACGTTAAATCGTAGTTCCATAGTAGGACACGTCTGTTAATAGTGTTTATTCTTGTTCACCTTTTTGCAGGATAAAAACTCGCGATTCCGGGAGAGAAAACCCTGCTACCTCAGAGGCCCGCTCTTCCCCATCAGTTAATAAATGTTCTTCGTATACTAGTCCGGATTTGAACCCAAATATTTCCGACCAAAGTATCTTCGTTATCGACTGAGCTACGAAGGTTATTTATGTGTTCATTGTTTATTTATTTATTCTAGGTCTAGATTTTTTTCTAGATCGAAACAAAACATGATGTTCATAAATTAATTCCAATAATGGGAAGAAGAAGAATTTCCTATTATTGGAATTAATACTTACAGAAGACCACGCACAAGCATTCCTTCAAGTTCAGGAAATAATAGAAACGCGTGTCATGATTTGGTGGTTTTAGTGAGTTGATCTATTATTTTGTTATTGTTGAGTAAACTGCTCCTTTAAGATCTGGCGTTCTTCCAGCCTTTCATTACCGCATTCTTTAATTGCTGATAGCAGAAGCATAACACGTAAGAGGATGGTTGTAAGTAGCAAACCTAAATTTGACAATAGGAAAGAAAGCGACAGATGTGAGCAGCATATTCAAATTCCGCAGGTTTCCGACACACCGGAAAAGACGGATCGAACCGGTCTGACATGTAGGACTGGTTTTATCAGCCTCCGTGTTTAATCAGATTTTGTTTAACAAATATTCCGTAAGATATGCGCTGTTGGACAAAGGCTTTGGGGAGTGACTTATGGGATTGGCTTCGGGAACTTTTCTCACGGAGTCTCCTTGAACTTTGCTACTTCTCTTCTGATTTTTCTGTTCACGAAGATGGACAATAAATAGCCTTGAAAGATAGTATGAAAATGGGCCAAGGCTAATTACTTCAGGGAAAATCTACCACAGTTTCAAATTATTCTTTCTTGAAAAAATATTCATTTTCTTATTTCCTTTTTTCACGATCCGTTTTTCAAACAAGATTTTCTTGAAATAAGTCAACAATAATTATTCTTTAATGATATTACTTCCACGTTATGCAAATCAGTTAATTAAATCCAATAATTTAAGATGATTAATTTACTTTTATCTGACACTTTTATAGGAAGTTCAGTTCTACATTAAGGCAGGTGAGTATTGAGTTCCTTATTTTCACACATTATTTTATGAACTTATGACCACATAATGCAGAGTCAGACGAAGGCTAGACATGTTTGCTTAGCACTCAGACAATTCATGAGTCTATAAGAAAAATAACGGCTGAATGATAGGAAACTAGTAATCAAATCTTAATTATGTTCGATTATCATAACCTTATGTACTTTCCATGAGGGATACACACAATGCTATTGTAAGTGATGGTGAAAACAATGACTTTTATCATGGAAAAACGACGCATTTTTAACGTACATCTGGTAAAAATACTTCAAAATTAAATTTAGTAATCATTTAGGTACTAAACTAAGTTGCCTAAATGTGAATTTAGGCAACTTAGTTTAAAAATATGAAATTAACTACGAAAGCCTAAAAATATGAAATTAACTGCGAATGCAGTTAATTTCATAAAAGTTTAATAAAAGAGATGTGGTTCGAGTTACTGGACTATTTTCGTACTCAACTGAAATATATGTCGTTGAATTAATTCGAAAATGTGGAAAATATTATTCGGAAAATAAAATAACTAATTTTAATTTTAAAGAAAAAGAACGCATTTTTGGTAATTCTTGATAACAGTAAACTTTATAGTTAATAGATTGAATAAAATCGTGCTTGCACAGAGCCAACTGTTTACTTGTTAAGATTAGGAATGAATATTATTCCTTAATAGGAACGAGGAACGTTCAACTACACAGCAAAGAAGGCAAAGTACCATCGAAAAAAAAAATAATTGAAGTCGAAACTTTTTGTGGTAGAACTGTACATTGTTGGCCAAGTTACAGTTAACCGACACACACACACACACACACACACACACACACACACACACACACACACACACACACACACACACACACACACACACACACACACACACACACACACACACACACACACACACACACACACACACACACACACACACACACACACACACACACACACACACACACACACACACACACACAGAAGAGAGAGAGAGAGAGAGAGAAAAGAAATTCTGAGTTAGTCCGCTGCTAATTAAACAAGAGCTAATGTTAAACTATTCTATTATACAAGATATTACACTCTTGAAAAGAAAGGCTGTAGAGAGAATGTGAATTGCTGCTACGCTAACAGTCACCAAGTGATCCTTCACGAGATCAGATATTATATTTAGCTATTCGTTGCTTACAGCACCATACTAGTTCTTATCACTTCCATCTAAGAACTTGTTATAGTGGAAAGGCAAAACCCATATTGACCTTGCGAGTACTGCGCAGCAATGGAAGGATGTCCGGTCTGATAAGCGAATGCAAATATTGGATATACCCATATGATGAAGATTGGTGTTTATGCCCACAATTAAGATTTGTCCCATTTAGGGTTATGGCATGTCCGTGTGAATTCGCTTGGTTTGTTTGAAGTGTTGCATAAACTACAGAGGTGTGCGTTCACATTCTGGGCAATAATGACAAATCTCTTTTCATGTTGCCCATTTCTTAAATTTTGAGAGAAAAGCAGATTGACCTTGTAAAGCTCGGATCACAGTTGTATTGAACACATGTTTGGTGATTGGCAATCAAAATATCATGTTCTCTGAAATTGGTTATTGCTCTGAGAGAAGAGTTGGGCTTAATTATTGAGACCACCCTGTACAAAATTTGTTTTTAATGATAGCTGCCATCATTAAAAGCAATACTCCCTTGATATTCCAAGTTATTTGACAATTTATGTAGTTTATACGGAATAATTCTAATAATTCTGATCATTTTGCTATCTTGATGTAATTTGATTTCCAGAAATCTCTGGCTATTTTATTTATTTATTTATTTTTATTTACATTTATTTTTATTTATTTATTTTACAGGAATTTACATTGCAGAGGTGTAGACCTTGAAAATGTAGGCTTGTATCGTTTTCGAAGGTGGAAAAGTTGATACCATTAATTTGCCACAAGGTGCGAAACTAATAATTGTTCACGGCATCAGAATGAGTCCATGCAATCCATTCAGTGAAGCTAAACATACACGAGGAGTGACCTCTTATCATATTGCAATATCCAACTTCACAGAAACAACTCAATCAGGTAAAAAGCGTTTTCCAGGCATCCATCATACCCTAACACATCCATCAGACTGGAAAAGTATGTAACATGACTCTTCACTCCACAGTAGATGCCCACGGTAAAACACGTCGATAAGTTTTTTAGCTGCAGTTCTTTGAAAATTCCCCGAATACAGTTCCATAACACATAACTGGTTACGTGTTACGGAAGTACTCGTGGGAATGCATGTTGCTGTCGTCATTCAATGCATCTTCTCTAGGATGAGATGAAGTAGCTGATCCTCTTAAAAAGCATTTTCGGAACTCGCCGCTGTTGTCAATATTTCAATTGTATCTTAGACTTAGTGTCACCTGTCAATCTGAATTTCTTCAGAAATATTCCGCAATTGGCATCTGACCATAATTCTCTTTTCGGTGCGGTCATTGTTCGGCATACAAGATCGGATAACTTTCTAGAGAATAATTTTGCATTGGCACAATCACATCTATTTTCCCTTCAACTGGACAGTTAGCCCATGAATGTTTGTAGTGCACAAGCTAGTTTGTGAACAATAGTCGCAGAATTATTCAAAGCCGCTGCAGAAGAAACTGGACATTACAGTAATAAGCAGTAGTGAATCAATGATAAAGGCGTTTGATCTCCTGTCTGTCCATATTTATATACTCGAACTGCTCTTGCTGAATGGATTTTCATCCCACTTACTGTTTTTCCGAATGGATCTAATTAAGGTGAACGCTATCACCAATGTGAAAATAATATTCCACGAAGTTACGGATTTATGCAGCGGTAATGCATTTCGGGGAAGTGTTTCATTGCGAATTCATGCATGAAAAGATGAGGATATACACTATGTTTCCAAAAATTGTCCGAACAGCAACTGTTTATATTTCTAGTTGCTAAAGAGTTGCTTTCAATAAAGCAACGAATTAGCAGCGAAAGAAGGCCTGACCTTCTTTCGCTGCTAATTCAGCTATTACCCTTTGGGGATAGGCTCTCCACTAAGTTCTGGTAAGTTGTTGCTAGAATTCGTTTCCATTCATCCTGTAGTATGGCGAATAGCTGACGAGTGTTATTTGGGTGAGTTGGTCTGGCACGCAACCTTCGCTCCAGCTCATCCCACAGATGTTCAGTAGGGTTAAGGTCGGGACTGTGGGCTGGCCAGTTTAGTTTTTCCACGTCCATGCCTTCATACCATGGAGATAAGGCCCTCAGGTGCGTTATCGTGCTGATACAGGAAAAGACATATTTCAAATTGTTACCACAGTGTGGGAAGAACGGTATTGTCCAAAATGTTCACGATAGGTATCAGCGTTTAAAGATCTACACACAGAAACCAATGGGCCCAGTGAAAACCAGGAAAAGCAAACCCCAGACTATTATGCTACCGCCTCCAAATTTCATGTTCAATGCAAGACATTCCTGTAAGTATCGTTCACTAGGCATCCCCAGGTCCAGACTCGTCCATCGGATTATCAGATCGTGTACCGCGATTAATCGCTCCACAGGACCAATGACGATATTGTTTGCGCCATTGCAGACGACGCCGGCAGGTGTAATCAAGGACTTGTGAGCCACAGCACTACCATGAAACCCAAGTGCAAACACCTACTGGTGATTAGTTCTGTCACTGGCATCCGTTCCTGAGACTCACGCGGAAGTCATTTGCGATAGTTGTTAAGGCTGACGGACAAATCACCATGACTCCTTGAGAGTTCACCTTTCCCGATGTGTCAATTTTCAGTTCCGTTGATGGATTTGGTGGTTCCATCACGTTTCCACTACACGATGACCTCGCTGACAGTAGACCGGGACATGCGCAATGTGGCAGAAATCTTATCGAAATTATTAATATTATCGAATGATTTATGCTGTAGACACTCTAATAAAAGTACTGGACATGTGCTTTATTGTTGTTATTTTGGACGCGGCAATGAGGTCCAATTTATTGCCTGTTAATTGCGTGCGTTCTTCCCGCAGCTTTGTTTATTTATAAGAAAGAAAAAAAATCTCCGGTTTCAGTGGCGAAAAATTCTTCCACCTCCATATGAGACTAACTAACTCGCTTTATGCTGAAAACCCCATAAAAAGATTCTACGCGTCCTAGACGAGAATTGAACCCGCTTCTTTATCGGACAGCAGCAAAACAGAAATAAATGTAAAGGAATACTCAATGAGTTCAAAGCTGGTCTCGAAACTAGCAATTGCTCTTCTGCTCTTTTGTTAGCAAATGTTGGCGACTTGGAAGAAAAAGAGTAAAAAACATTTACCTTTTTTTTTATTTGAATGCTGAAGAAGCTAATAGATGGGATGTGTTTATGCCAAAAAGAAAAGAAATCTAATTTTGTCCAGATATTGTCGTTATTGAAACTAGTCGAGCAAATGCTTCTTATATGAAAAAGGTTTTGACTGAAATCGTATGCTAAGGTGTTGGAAGAGGATTTCAATTAACTTCATTAATTCACCTTGGTCAGGATCGTGACTTACGTGAAACAGTTCTGAGTTGCGGGCATACGTGATCGGAAAACTAAAAAGTCTTCGTTATTGGTTCATTTGTCGATCACAACTGCACTTCAAATTAAGGTCGTGTTCAATAAATTGTGCTCGATGCTGAGAGACATTTGATTTTTCCTGTTTTATTTTGTTTGTTTATTGATATATTTGAATAAAAGTTTTTTTAAGGATTTATATTTACCTTTTAAAATGTACCCAATGAGGGGAAAGGATAAAAAGGAATTTTCCCTATAAAACAAACTAATGTTTGCGCCTTAAAAAAGTTGTAATGCTACTTAATAGCTTGCGGAAGGTTTGCAATTTCATCGGAATTCAAAGTCATTAATTTTGATAGTTACTATAAAAATTAGGAAAATATAAAGAATAAAAGACAGAGCAATAAGCAGTGCAATGAAATCATGCCGGAGGACTTTCACGCTTGGACTAATTCATTATATAGCTGTTCTCTCTCTCTCTCTCTCTCTCTGCAATAAACGTAAATTTTTTCTTGAGGCACGCACACAGTTGGTTCACCTCGTTGTCCGTAAATTGATTTTTATTCTTTTAAGGTCATTACTGAGAGGTTCATGAAAGTTAATTCTTCTAATTATAAATGTGAATTCTCTCACTACAACTTTCGTATTTAAGAAAAATGTCAACAGCATCTTCTTTTCGATCCTAAACACGGAACGGATGTCCTATAGATTCTTCAATCTCTCGTTTACGGAAGAGATATGAAAATTGAAATAATTAAAAAAACTGTTTTTGAGATATGCTTATGGTGACGATCGAAATAAAATCGTTTCAATATGTTTGGAGTTGAACGGTATACGGATGTTGACCAATGGTTGTTCGTGTTCTTGCAAGATCAAAGGAAAGCAGAGGAATGACAGTAGCCATTTCAGCGGAGCAGCGCCTATGAAACCTATGAAAAAGACATAATATAAAAAAAACAGAGCTCATGTGAGTCACTTATTAGGCGGATTACCCTGTTCGGTATAAAATCAAGAAGCTTTTCGGATACACCACTCCAAAATGTGGAAAGAATATTTAAAAGTTGGTCGGATTTAAGGTTCATAGAGTGTTAAGAGTTTAGCAAGAGAAATATTGTTATGAAACGAAAAAGAAGACCAAGTTTTTAGAATCTGAGGAGGTTATCGACTTAACATATTTATGTCAGGATATGCTGGATGTGAAAGCTAGTCTACGAAGGTGAAAACTGATCTTGAAAGGAAACCGAAACATTATCAAGTAAGAAGGAGTGAAGGATCTTTCTTCCTGGTAATAAGACAGGACTGTGTTTTGATAGAACAGAAATTAACTAAGTTGTCTTCACCCCACTAGAGGAAAAAGATATGGAGATTTAAGACATTGGTTATGGAAGATTTTAAAGCTTCAGTGATTTGAATACTATAAAGTTTCTCAACGAAGAAGGGAAAATGGAGAATGGAAATGAAGAAAGGGAATGAAGAAGGGGAATGGAAAACAAATACCGTCATAAGCAAAACTATGAATAGGATTTGAAGTTAGAAAGAGATGGTTCACTGTTGTATAAGAAGGGCGAGAGAACACAACCTGCGGAAATCCAGTGTTGATAAAGAAATCTGACGAAAGAAATATATCACCATGACACTCAATGGACCAGTCACAAAATGCAACATGGAGACCACAAGATTCTACTTTATTAAGAAAGCCTCGATGCCAGAGACGATCTAATGCCTTGAAAATATCTAGCGGCCTGTGAGTGTCTCCAGATTTTTCTATGCTCTGCGTCTAAACGAAAGGTGTATTAGCGAAGGTCATCCTTACGTGAGAATCCATACTGGTGATGACTAATGAAATCATAAATTTCTCTTTAATTAACCGATAGGTTAGCTGGTTGTTGATCGAAGTGTTGAAGTGAGATCAATGGGATGATAGTGGGATAAAAGATGGCCGACTTTTATCTCTCTGAACAGTTAGATAAAAGTTTGCTTCCATGTTTTTGGATGGAAGATGACATATAGGCGATGTAGGATATATGCTAATTCTGGAGAGTAAGTTTTGAGCACAATTGGAAGGTACCATCTGGACCCAGAGACATGTTAGTGTCAAATCGAATAAGAATTTTTGATGTCTTTCTGGCATGATGGGCACTGCATGGTATTGCTGGTAATAATGTGCCTTGGTTGGCCATACAAGAGTTGGAGGAAAAGAGATCAGTCTTTGGATGATGATGCTACCTTGGTGCTATTGGAATGTGAGAAAACGATAGAGACAAGCAAGGGCAGAAATCGTTCCTAACAGCCTTAATGAAAGATAATGAGGATCGATACCAGTTGAGCAGGGAAGCTTGTAGTATTTTGCCCTTATATGAAATCTGCTTTGGATTTGTTAGTTTTCTTCACTTATTTCGCCTTTAGCGTACGCTAAAGTCGAAAGATGGATCAGTAGAAAAGGAGACTTGAATAATATGATGGTCGGAGTTGTCAAGAGGAGAACAGATATATTACGTGTATTTGGAGGAAGTACTGATTTAAAAAGGTCCAAAGCATTCGAAGAACAATGAAGACTGTTTCTTCATTCTGTATTCTGGTAGGTAGGTTAACTATTTGTTTTATTTAGCACATGATTTGATTACCATTTTGGCTTCATAGTTTTGGTAATTATACTGTATGAAATCAACTTTTAGAGATACATAATATTCAAAAAAATTGTTTGAATTATGAGAGCGGTAAGGCCAGAATAGAGCGAAAAGAGGGAATTCCAGTTTAATAGCCTTTCGTAAGAAATGTCTGATTTATTTCTTTTGATCTGAATAAAACTCAGTTCGGAAACATACGCCAGTGGGATAGGAGAATCGGAAGAATTTATTGTAATATACAAGATCATTTGAACACCAGAAAACTAAAATACTGATATATCCCCCCCCCCCCCCATAGGGAATTCGAAGACGATGACATCCTTTCTAACTGATAGTTTTTGATCAGTTAGAAAGGTATAAGTTCGAATCCCGTTTAAGACATGAAGATTATTTTATAAGAATATTCTCATATAATGTTTCTCGCGTCTTAGATAGGATTTGAACTTGCATCTTTTTAACTCAAGGCATAAAGACTAAACTGTGACTGTCTCGTGAAGGAACTAAGGCTTCTTCAAGAAAATCAAACAGGTGCGAATACGCCCATTTTAAAGACGTGATGCTTTTTCTTCATGTGCTTAGTTGCTACATGTAATTCTGACCATTATGACCCAAAAGGCTTCAGTGTTCCTCCATCAGAGAGGGATTGATAGAAAAGAAGCGAAAAAGTTTTCGGAATCTTCAGAAGGCGATAATTCCTTTTTAAGATAAAATAGCAATAAAAACTGATTCTTTTGGAATAACCCGCTTTTAACTGTTGGAAAGGAAGATATTCCAAAAGAACCAATTTATTTTATCCCGAAAAACCAAATATGAATATCATAATAAATATTCTCCTTCTATTTTAATCAATTTTTCATTTTTTGAAGTATTTAAGATAATACAAAGTTTTAAAGTATATAAACATTCAGAAATCGAATGCAAAATAATTGTTTATCACCAATAGCTGGTGTTAGTTTACCTGGAATAATAATAATAATAATAACCTCCATTGCAGTTACAATATAAAAAATAAAACAAGATTCTAACTAAAATTTAAACAAAAATTACGAAAATAATTTTAGAGAATATTCTGAAAAAAGCATGCAACTTACCTAACCATGATTCCGTTTTTCGTCTCTTCGTATCAACATTCATAGTCTTAATGATCAGAGACCTTCACGAGGGAAGAACAATTGACAGACACGCGCAAGTAAGTTTCCTGTTTATGAATTTCTGATAGTTGAATCATCCATTTAACGCCCTGCTTATCAAAAAACGAGTCATGGCATTAATTCAGTGGACATATTTGTTCAGTAATTGATGACCTGACTGATCGTCTTGTCGACTGATCGACTTGTCCACTAGATTTCCTCAAAACGTATAATCAGCTGGTTTTTAAATCAAACCTTCAAAAGTTTCTTCTGTTTCCTGAAATTTCCACCCATTTGTGTTATCGATATCAACGAGCGTATTAAAGATAAATTACTGACAGATTTGGACAAAAAAAACTTTTCCCAAAGTAAGTTAACTCCATTTTCAAACAACGGATATTATTCATCCTACCCACAAAAAATTGCATATCTATATTAATACCACGGAGGGGATAAAAGTTAATGATCCCAAAATCCTGCTGTAGAGACCAAACATAGAATTTTTTCAAGGCATTTCAGAAAGCCAACAAGCAGGATGATGATCTCACACACGCGATAAAAGTCATCTACCAACCAAATAGCCTAAAGACATATTTATGCACTCAGAATAAGATTCAAACTCCCAGTTTGGTGACAGGGTTGGTGTGAGGCAGTGATGCTATGTGCTCGGCCAAGTAGTCGCTATCATCAACCCATTCCAGCACCTCTTAACCAAGTTAAGAACACCAGAATTAAAAATAATCCTCAGCCATTATCATAATAATGCTACTTCTTTATATTCATCTGATATACTCTTTAAATCTTCTTCCAATCCTTTCTTTAAGTTTAAAGTCTTTTTCAGTAATTTTCATAGAAAAAATTAACACCTACATTAACACTTATCTGATCAAAAATATCAGCACATCCACATAGCCCAAGCGTCACAAAAGACATTAATATGGGGTATCCCACAGTTCGCCGCTACAAAAATCTTCTGGGAAGACTTTCCACTAAATTTTGGTACTTTCCTATTACCATAGCAAAGTACCAAAGTTCCCTTCTACCTTTCCATTAGTGACGTCGGAAGATTCTTCGACTTGGCTCTCAATCGGCGTTTCATTCCTTCCAGAGGAATATTCGATGGAGTTGAGATCAAATCGGTCAAGTAATACTATTGTGAAGTGGAAATGCCTCAGAGCAACAACAGCATAATGGCGACTTATCAGGCTATATGAAATGACAAAGCGAAACACTGAAATGCTAAAGTGCGTGGCGCGAAATCTCCTGTCCTCGATTTAAACATTCCGTAGCGAGTGTTTAAATGTCCAAAATGCGTCTATAATCAACGCAAGCATTACAACTGTTCGTTGTTAGCTGAAGAACATGGGTTTCAATAGCTGTGCAGCCGCACACAAGCCTAACGTCATCAAGGGCTGTTCCAATCATCGTGTGAAGTGGTGCAAAGCTCGCTGCCATTGGATTCCAGAGTAGTGGAAACGCGTTCGTAAGAGTGATGAATCACGTTTGGCCATCTGGCGGTTAACAGGATGAGTCTAGGTTCGACGGATACCAGGCGAAGCTACCTGCCCGAATGTGTTGTGCTAATTGTGAGATTTGGTAGAGAAGCAGTTTTTCATGGTTCGGGGTGGGTCTCTAGTTCCGTTGAAGTGAAATCTTAACATGGCCCATAATGGCATTGTAGACACTCATCTCATCAAATCATGAACAGACCTTGCCTTGCCAATGGGGGTGAGGACATTGTCATGTTGATGCAAGAAACGGTCTTCACCGAACTATTGCCATTAAGTTGAAAGCACAAACTGTCTACAATGCCATTATGGGCCGCAGTGTTAAGATTTCACTTCAATGGAGCTAGAAACCCAACCGAATCATGAAAAACTGCCTTATCCACCAAACCTCTCACTTGACACAGCATATTCGAGCAGGTAGCTTCGCCTGGTGTCCGCCAAACCCAGACTTGTCCTATTAACTGCCAGATGGTCAAACATGATTCATCACTCCCGAGAAAGCGTTTCCACTACTCTGGAATCCAATGGCCCCGAGCTTTGTACTACTCCACACGACGATTGGAATAGCCCTTGATGACGTCAGGCTTGTGTGCGGCTGCACAGCTATTGAACCCCATCTTCTTAAGCTAGCAACGAACAGTTGTAATGTTCGCGTTGATTGCAGAGGCATTTTGGAACTTGGTGCCGAGTATTTAAATCGAGGACAGGAGATTATTTCGTGCCATGAGCTTTAGCACTTGAGTGTTTCGCTTTGTCATTTCATATAGCCTGATAAGTGGCCATTATGCTGTTGTTGTTCTGAGGCGTTTCCACTTCACAATAACATCACTTACAGTTTGTCTGGGAAACTGCAGCACGGCAGAAATTTCCCAAACTCAGTTGTTGCAAAGGTGGCAGGAATATTGACACGTCGAAAATTACTGAGTTCTTCAGAACGACCCAATTTACTGTTAATGTTTGTCTACGAAGACTGAAAGACTATGTGCTTGCATGAGCCATGGTCGTGATGTATATAGCATTCCGCTACTATGAAGAGATGTCAGGATATTTTTGATCAGATAGTGCATTAATCATAAAGAATTGCTGTAAATATTTTTTGAGTAAACCTCGTGATTAGAGAGGCCATCCGAACATATATCTTCCTAACATTGTTTTTCTCAGCGTAAACGTTGTGTGAACTTGAGCAGAAACTAATGTATTTATAGTTTATAAAGTTTTTTGAAACTCTATAAACTATAAATATGGTAGTTTCTGCAAATATAGTTTTTATAGAGTCTTGGCAATAAGAAACTGCCAAGATAAATTGCCAAAATCCAAAAATATTAAATTTCTCCAATCATCTATTTTTTTGTTGTTCTAAAAAGTCTTAATTTCTGCAAGTGCAGAAGAGAAGAAAGAGGAGATCGACAGCATTTTTGCCACTAATTACAGAATTTTATTTTTGGATTCAAAGGAAAAGAAGAGTGAAATCAAAATTCTTAAAATCATGAATTATTGTGTAATACTCTTGAAGAATTCTAATACCTGAGACTTGATAGCAAGTTTGCAATTGGGACACCGAATCACCAGTTGCATTTAAGGTCTTTTACGAATCTTTTCCCACTTTAATTGGCTTTTCTTGCTTTTATATGTTCATTACTATTATTATTACTGGAGAATGCAGTCAGATTCTGATGAAATGGAATGAAAAGGGGAGGATATTGACGACCTGAAAAAACTTGCATGCACCACATGGCTAGGTCGTGTTTGGAATGAACCTCCCCCTCCTCAATTTGCCATTGTGTACTTTAATTGGGTACACATTTTAAGATTGTTATTACAGCTTCTTTACTGTAGACTTAAATGGACTAAACTTCAATAATACTTTATTTACTATTTCTTTTTTACACTCCTGTCATTTCTCTCAACGACTAAGATGAAAATTTTAAGCAAACTGGTTTGAAATCAGAACTTCGATTTCCTAATAGCAGTTTCTTCTAATTTTCAGAAACGTTTGTCGAAATGACTGAATATCTATATTTTTAGGAAAGAACTTTTATTTGAAATTTTACTTCTAATCAAATTGAATTAAAAATTTTTAAACTTCTCTGGATTATAACGGCACTTACAAATTTGGAGCTGCCTTTCTGCTGCACACACAGAAGAATTTCAACTTTGGCAGCAGCAGTTGGCATGAAGTTAAATTATCTCTCTTTTCGAAATAAGATAACTGTCTAGTCTCTCGCCACGAGGGACCAGGCGGTTAGATACAACTTCTGCCCTTTTCACCTCTCCCGCTTCTGTATGGTACGATCACACATCATCCAAACAGAAGACTGACTGACCTCGTGGTTGTTTTTTCTCCTGCGACTTCTTCATTGGTGGCTAAGGTGACGTATCTTCAGCTTTACGAAGAGCATCTCGCTGCATACTTACTATGGTTTTTCTTCAGAAAGAATTAAAACAATCTCGAATGATATGGATACCAATAACTTTCTGGTCCTAATGTATCTTACCTGTTATGAAAATAATAAGATCCTATATTTTTTTAATCTGTTATGCTCATGCCCATTCCAACAGAGAGAGAGAGAGAGAGAGAATCAAGTATCAAAAACCACGAAGGAAAGCAATCAGCTGTCAACTTTTCTACTATCTGGATGGTAGAAACGTTGATGGCTACGAATTCATTCCTCCACCACCACTACGGATTCCTCCGTTCTCAATCCACATCGGGTTTCTTGTCAACATCACTCACCCTCCAGTCGTGAAAAGGACTGGAGAAACTCGTAGTCGTTCTTGATATTTCCAGGACATTTCAGCTAGTCTGGCACAAAGTTCTTACCAAACTATCATCTTTATGATTTACTGCCCGCTATTCGCAAATGAATTGCCAATTTCCGTCTTCTTGCTTGTTCACTGTGCGTCTTCTCTTAGTGGATTCTTTCTTTCTTCAAATTTCTTCATCGCTTTTAGAGACTCCCCCTCCCCTAAGTCTCTCTACTTTTGTGCATGCCATTCCTCCTAAATATAAACGACTTTCTCTTACTAACATCAAATCCTATCCAAAGATTTGCTAATGGCATTCCATTTTATTTTGACAATATTTCGAGCTACAAGAGTGTCCATAACACTGACTTAAATAGTGATCACCTTACAGCCCTGTCTTATATATCACAAAAATATCACATTTCGCATATCAATCTCACCTTTGGTAGTACTCATATTTTATTTTCGCACAATATTAGATCTCTTCTTAGGATGTCTTATATCTTTCTTTCCTGCCATACGCACAACACACTCTACTTAAGTTGCTGCTTTCCACTTGGATGAAATTTGACATTGTAGAAATCTAAAATTCGTCCTACCTTAGAATATTTATGATGCACCATCATAAATATTCTAAGGTAGTTTATTCATCATAAATATCAAAAACCTCCAGAAAGATGATTGATGTGATCTTGGTTAACTGTTGACCCCCCCCCCCCCACTCTCTCTCAATCTCACTAAAGTTTCCTTTCTCGTAAATATCCTCTTTCTGCTTTGTGCTTCTACAAACATTTTCATGAGTGCATTTCCACTGAAATGTTAGCACATTCCTTCAATTTTACTTAAGATGGTAGAAACATGGCCAATTTCTGGACAGTATCCATTCACGGTCCGGCTTCCTATCGGAACGAAAGATGAGTACGAGAAGCGGTAGCCTCCCGTACTCATCTTCCGTTACGGACTACGAGAAGAGGTAGTATGAGTCAAGGATGAGAACTAGAAGCGGTAGCGTCTCGTACTCCTCTTTTCATTCCATCCATTTCATTCCTTTTTTTTTACCACCCGCGGACTGGACTGTACGTCTAGTACTAACTACAATATCGTGAATCTCCACCTAATGATAATCATAAACGTAGCCCCCCCCCATGGTAAGATTTCAACCCTCAGTTTATTGGTTGGAGAGCGGGTACGTTAACCACTCAGCCAACCAGGTTGGCACCTGTCACTGTTCTCTGGATCGCCGTTTCCTCTTCACACTGTTTTCCTTCAATGACTACGAAATATTTCATCATGTTATGTTTTTCTTCTCACTTTCTTAGTCCATAAACGGAACAGATGTGCTACAAGTTTTATAGCATTTCACGTATGAGATTCGTTTAAAAATAATAAATAAAAATAAAGATTCCTCGCTTCTTAGATAATTCGAACCAATGTCTTTATAACCTAACAGCAAATGAAGTACATCCTCAAGGAAGCACGTAGACCTCGAGTGACGCATTGCTTTATGTAAAACTCGGCTATTAAATTGTTGTTTTGTCAATGCATTGATAATTCGTGCTATTTTCGAAGATCTCGAAGGAAATGATTTAAAATATGTTACATAAACGACACACACACACACTAGTAAGAGTAATAGTTAAGGCACCTAATAATGAATGAAATGGTTGTCTTCATCTATGAATGCATATTTAGCAAAGAGGAGAAATATAAAATGAAAGAGAGGAAACAGCACTTCTTAATGGAAAAACAAACCGTAGCTTTTTTTCCATTTAGAACCAACTTACATCTAGTAGAATTAATCACAGGTTCGGTACAGTTCCTACATAGGAACTGAACCGAACCTAGTTTCTTGGATAAACTAGCAAAAAATATAACTTAATGAAAATCTCTGCAATGATTGTAACACTACATTACAAATATCAAACTCACGAGTCTCATGGTTGACAACGCAGAGGCTTTCGACGAGGCACTGAACTAATCATCCATTCCTTGGCCAGTGAAGTGCAAGCTCTAGAGCTTCCCTCTAACTTAGCGATATTACTCTGGTGTCCTAGATTTACAAGGGCCGGTGTACGCACAAGAGGGCACTGAATGTGTATATATCTCGGCAACGTTGTCAAACAGAACGTTAAAGGTAGCCAGACACTTTAATACCTAACAGAGGTCAGAGGTCATGATTTCACATTCCTTTCTACCAATAGAAGAGCTTGCGGGAGCAGGTCACTTGCACTTTAGTGTTTCCGTGCTCTTCCGCAAAGGGAGAGTAGCCCCCTTTCCCACTTTTTCCCCCAGTCCGGTCTAGGATGCCACAACCTGCCGTAGGAAATAGGCCATGCAACGTGAAATACTATGTCAGCTTATCACCGTGAATCATTTTCTCTTTTAGGCGGGACGCAGCTTGCTGATCACGTCCACAGCTTTCTCTTCACTTTTGGAAGAAAGTAGGCACCTGAAGAACCACCTTTACTTCCAGGTGAAGTGGATACAGTAATTATGACCGCGGGCAAAGGAGATCCTCATTCGAATTCCCATAAATAACAAAGGTAAACGCATTGCGATACCCCTGAAAACAACATAAAAAGCAAGAGAATTATACATTTTTTTTTACTTCATATTTCATCATATCACTTTAATTTCTTTATTGACATGAGTTTAGCACCTTCAAATCAATAGCGAAGTATATAGGAAACAATAGCGATTCGTTTCATCAAGGTAATAATATCTTCACTAATACTTGCCTTTACCTGAAGCGTTACTGTACAGAGAAAAATTGCTAGAATTAACGATTCGTTGATTTTCTCCAATGGATGGCGCTCTGATCAAAGTTATAATGGCGCATCATGAAGAAATTCTGGAAAAAACTTATGATTCACTTATTGGAACTTTCTTTTCTATTTTTTCTAGTATTATTTGTAGAAGACATTTATGATTATTATAGTCTGACGAAATCATTGTCCTACTGCTTTACTGCATATTAAGTAGTAACGTTACAAAAGCAATATCATGAGTTGTTTTTTCATTACTTAAGCGAACAGAATCTTAATCAACTGTTCTCTACCCGAGGACATCTCCAAATATTAGTGTCATATTTGTCATACTGAATTATTCATGGCAGAGCTACAGAAGAAACTCGAAAAACTTACCTATTTTATTATTAAGTTATAGTCGTCCTAATTATTATTATAGTTTGTAACGATCATATTATCTGTTTGTGCAAACATACAATAAAACACGCATATATCAAATGAAATATGATTTGGTGTTTACAGAAAGAAATAAAATCTTAAAACATATTATCCGAAATCAATTCATTTTTCATCGATTCAAGATTGTTTGTGTATTCTTGTGACAATTTCCAGTGCGTTGGCTTTCTGTTTATCTAACAGAAGTAATTTTTTCTCCTCTCCCCAAAAGGTCGTGCTTTTCCTCGGACCCATAGAACTTACTCCATTTCTGACAATAATATCAGCTGCAAATAGGAACAAGACAGCAGCAGTTATTTGCAGCACTAACATCACATTAAGTCTGCACACAAATTCGATCACGTGAAGGAACCGGTTGTCTACCGATTTCCAAAAGTAAAGGCTACAAGAGTTCCATCTACTCCATTTTTTGAGGAATGAAAAGCACTAAAAGATTTATTTTTATGTATTTTATTTATTTTTTTAATCAACATAATGAATGTCCCACCTAAAATAGGAAGTTTTATTGTTTGGCCCAGACCCAAATAAACAAACCAAAAATGTCCTTCATTGCTTAATTCCACAGTACAAGTTTCGGATACTAGCTCAGATTTTTGTATGTTTGTTTTGTTTCTTAATGCATCGTCATCAGTGGGTCTCATAGCCCTTAAGCTCCCATAGCCTCCAAGTCTCTTTCGATTTTGTAAAACCATAATTTTAAATTACGTTGGTTAGTTTGTATGCCTCTAAGTGTATTTAGCATGCATACATTGCTTGTGTTTTCTTGATTTCCTGATTGCGGTATTAAAATAAAAAACTTAATTTCACGGAGAAAATCCCTTTTATCTATTACGAGAACAGCTAACTCACTTTTAATTGAAAGTCATGAAAAAAGTTCTTCGCCTTTCTAGACGGGATTCGAACAGCGCTGGCAAAACTGACTGAGCTACAAAATCTTCTTAACACTGAGAACAAAAAATGATGTACAACAAGTTGTATATCCATACATATATGGAACTGACGTTTTAGTGTTTTCCTATTATATTACTCATCAGAGTAACATAATAACTTGATTACAAGAAAGTCAGTAAATTTACAATGCACTAAAAACAGGGGTGGACTAAAGGTTAGATAATCTCTGAGAATAGTTCTGAGAATAAACATAGAACTTTTCCAGGACTAAGACCTCGGAAAAAGTAAAGTAGTCTCACATCGAAAGCCAATTTCATCCCTCAGTGTAAGAAAACATTCACAATAATCCGTGATCGTAAAGGGACTCGAACCCATGGAATAATCGCATAGTAACATGCATAGTAAAGGTTCTATTCACTTAGTCAATCAAACTTTAGCTCATGAACTTTTTTTGTCTTGAAATATATATTTGAGTTAAATCTTGCATATTGTCTGCATTAATGCAACTAGTCAAAATATTTGCGATGACTTCAGTGGGAAAAAAGTGACATGTGTTTCAAGATTCATGGCGCCTGCACTTGCTTCACAAGTTCTGCTTCCCTAGCTCCCATAACGTTTTCAATGGACTCATCTGAAAGAGCCCTTAATCACGTACTAAAGACTTCCCAGAAAACGGGGATCGTGACCCAATGCCTTTGTTCTGTTTCAGGTAAGATTAGTATACCAGTTATGCTGTTACATGCATCCATATTGGGCGTGAAAATAGCATTTTGACCAGTCTGTAGCTGCTTTTTTGAGTTTTTTTTTTAAGACACTATGTTCTCTCTACCTAAAATGAACAAGATATTTCGCACATTTGCAGAGAGTTGCTTTGTCTTTACATCACTGTATTTTGTGAAATTTAAATATTTAAATTAATTAATTTTCTCGAACAGACAAAGATAATTGCTATACCCCCATAATCTAGTATTTCACATTTATCCTTTATATAAAGCACAAACTATAAAATATATTCTTATTAGTTACATCTCCATAAGGATCTAGTTTTTTGAAGGCTATCTTATTTACTTTTATGTTTTGTTTTCCTAAATATTTCTTCACCTGTTTCATTTAATATGATATACCTGGTCGATCATCACCAGTTTTCTATTTCATATTTCTTTTTCTTTACATTTTCCATATCATTCATTTTTTCACGTCTTTCCTCTTCATAAACTGTTACCATACCATTATCCTTAACCTTTCCTCATCCGTGTTTTTCTTCTTCCTCTTCAACCTCAATTTCTTACTCATTTACTTTAATCCTGTTCCTTTTAATTTTCTCCTTGGCGCTTTCGTAACCATACTTGTGTTTCTTTCCTGTTTATGTCTCATTTTCATTTCAGTTTCTTTACTGAATCACTTTTCACTTCTTTTTGCAGTTTCACATTTCCTATGATTTTTTATTTCTTTATTTCAAAGAAGTGTTTGCTTTGTCCCCCCCCACTCAAGTTTTTCCTTACACAAAGCAGCCTGACTAATCTGGGAACACACACGCTTAGAGATTAACACATTTGTGCCTAATATAGTCTAATATGCAGGAAAAAATGTCACTGGTCTGGTCTATTCTTTTAGGAGTTGACTTCTCTCCAGATGTTAAACCAGTTCGTCTTCATTCAAAATATCTCAGCCAACCAGACAGATCTTTTTTTTTTTTTTTTTTTTTTTTTTTCCCCTCAGGTTCGTATCCCGCTGTGAGATTTAGGCTGGATGAAGGAAAAAATATATCCTTCAAAGATTCAGCTTGCGTAAAGGAAACTGCAAGGGCATCGTCAGTTTGGAAGCTAACATTCGAAAAATGCATAAACGAATATTCAAAGACAAATATGCAGGTTGGCAGGATGAAATCGCTGATATTTACTTAATGCAACACCAGACAAGTCTCATGCAGATGGTAGCATTTTCATGAGCTCTCAACAATTACTTTTGAATTTTTTTTTTTTTAGTTTCAAAGGCCACTCTGTATAAAACAATAACAATTCGGATATTTATCATTGCTTTTTTTAAATGCAGTTTCGTTTTGAAATAAAAATCTGTCCGTGAAAGAAAAACATATATATAGATAGAATATCTTTCAGAGTTGTTGCTTAAGCGTCGCCCCATCCCTGAAAACAAAGCCATTAGTCTCATACGTTCATACGCCTTCCTCCTGTTTAGTTTTCAGATCCCGGATATTACCATCTGCTGTGCGTCCTAGATATCGCGCTTGCCTAAGCGCAGATAAAGCTCCTTATGATTCAAAAACACGAAGTTACATGAGGGCGCTCTTAATGTTCCAAACTCTCGAGAAGAGTTTGGAACTCCTAATCCCCTTGAGATCGAAATCTCTAGAATGCATTTTCTAATGAGAATACCAGTTTTGGACTCGAACAGGACATGAAATTTATTAGCATACTGTCTAGAACAAGTTGAGTATGCTGATTTCTGATCAACAACTAAACAAGAGCACTAAAATAAAATAAACGCAAGATCAACCCAACTATCAAAATCATGCCGTACGTAGGAAGTTAAGTGGAATGTAAGCCATCACAGCATCTTGCTGTGCTATTTCACTATAGTCACAAAGCATTTCACCCGTTTATCGCATGAGCTTCGTTGTAAATTATAGGATTTTTTAAATTTACCGAGTTTAATCCTGTCCGGTTCTTTCTTTTTATGATTTTACAGTTCAACTTCTTCCATGCTTTTTTCCCATACAGGACTCCAACAGTCGAATTGGTCTTATGGCATTGTCGGGGGTCTTATCCAGTAGCCGCGATGCTTCCCAAATTTTAAAACACTAACGCAAGGTACGATATCCTTCCTAAACAGGAAGAGTGAGTTTCGGTTTTAGTGCACCAGTTAGTAACTCTTTTGGAAGTTAAGTGCAGTTCATGTGATTTGACATCAACGTTTATTTCAATATTGCTGACTTTTATTTGTCTTTAAGGTTGTAAATTAAGGATATCCATCATAAGGAACTGAAATTTATTTTCCTAAATACCGAATTATAAACGGAAAGTCAGTTTAAATCGACGGGCGGTTTCCTGTTGGATAAGGTGATTCGACAAAAGTGGGAAACGTATGGCCAGTTTATCACATTGTTTAAAGCAAGTTTTATTTGATTCTGTGGCATAGGAGCCGTCTCGTTATTTATATTTACGACTGTGCATATCTATTATTTATCTTTATTTATTTTTAACTTAAAATAGACTAATTAGTCTATTTTTATTCCTTGAACTAATTAGTACTCTTTTTTCTTAGAAAAATAGTACTAATTAGACAATGATTAAGCTGAACCTCAGGGATGAATCAATGTGTGCTTAAATAAGCGACATTAATACCAAAAATGATTATTAATATTTAAATGATCTCTTTGGTTCAATTTTGATCATGTTTGTGAAGCCCACCTTCAAATGATTTAACGCAGAATTTGATAATTTTGGTAGAGAATTCCCAAGTTGGAGCCTGCATTAATGTATAGTGCAACTGAGCTCTGTGGTATAAACACCCGTGAAATATATCCATTTTTTATAAGATTTTTAATTTTCTTAAAAAAATTTAAATAGTTCTCATGTTTGTTCGTTTTTCTTACTTTGTTAATATTAATGGGTTTAGTTGTGATTAGTATAATGTGTAGGGAATTAGATCAAGGAAAAGAGAAAAGTTGCTCATTTGAATGCGTTAGGCTGACAGATTCATCTGTTACAGTTTTAAAAGTGTTCAGTGGCTTTTATTCCTTGAACGTAAGTAATATGTTTGTTTTCGTTACATGGAAACTATGCTGTCCTCGTTTTGATGTGAATGGTGAAGCAACTCGTCTTTCTTTGACAATTGTGACAACTGCAGAAAATATCTCAGCACAAAATATACGTGCTGAGATATATATACTGTATGTGCTTCGCCTTTGTGTGTACGCGGATATTCCATGTTGTACATAGGATATACATCGTGGAGTGACCATCCTTTTCACACCTTTGCATGCTTCTAACATACTGCAGTGGAATGTAACGAAAAGCATCTCATTAACCTAGCCTAACCTAGAAAGCGAGGTTACAGAATTTAAACAAATTTAAGTTTTCGTATTATTACGTAGCATAACTCAAATTTACATCTCACTTCAGAAAAAAAAAGAAGAATCAGTTGTGTTTACAAGCATTTCAGTTTTTGGTAATCACAGTTTCGAAATGCTTCTTAATATTTTCCGTTGTATGAACGAAAATCTCACAGATTAAAAAATAAAAATAAATAAAAAAGCGCAGCAATCGAAGACATGGGTAAAGTAAGCCAAAGCACGTAGTACAAACTAGGGCAACTCGTAGCAAAGGTGGATAAAGCTCTGCATCGCCGAAATGAAGCCTATTGGCTCTTTATTTAAGTGATAAATTTTTTGCATCAAATCTAGGAACCTTGTGTTAGAACCCCCCCCCCCCCACGCAAAGCAGTTGTTAGTTCATTCGCAGAGAATAGGAATGTGACTGATGACTATGTCCTAAGAATCTCGGTCCTACATGATTGATAGGACTGAGAATAAGAGTTAAAGCTGTTATTGTTTTGAAATGCGTCAGAAATAAAGCCATTAGGATAACGCATTGTATGTGTTAACTGCGTGTTTTTTTCTGGCAGGTTTGCCTGTTTTGTGGAATGAAAAATTCCAGCTGAGATTCCAGTCAGTAATTCTTCGGCATCTTCTTTTGTGACCAGCTAACTCATCTTCGGTTGAAAAGTTAAAGATTCTCTACTTTCCAGATAGGATTCGAACCAAAGTAGGGAGGAAGATTTAGGCAGCGAAAGGTATACGAGTATTTTCCATATTATTAACTTGAAAGTACTCTGTTATGAATGAGCCTCACGACAGAGGATGCTTCCGGGCAAATAATTCTGTTCATGAAAATAAGCAAAACTGCCGAGTTTATAACGATAGAGTTGATCTTCAGAATTACCACAAGGAATGGAACTAGATAACCCATTATTTATTTAGGAAATACATAAAGAAAAATAATTACTGACCTTATCTATTAAAGAAAGCCAGGGGAATCTTATTAAATTCGATTTAAAACTGTAAGCAAAAGCACTTCACTAATTGGATTGCATTTGAACAGAAAATAGCTAAGAATGTTGGCAGATTTGAATAAAGATTGTCGCTTGAAATTATGGGGATTATGTTACTTTAAGCTCATTTGTGGTAATTTTTCTTATTCATCGAGATTTAATGCATAATTAATCATATAGTTACGCCATCTTCTTCACTACTTGAGAGGTTTTCCCATCTTAAAACAGAGATAATTAATTCCAGTGCAACCAATGCGGTGTTAAATGAATGAAAAAATTAATTCATCTGATGAAAGAATTAAATTGAGGACATAGATTTGCTCGAGGGTAAATTCTCTCAAATTATTACAGATTGCATTCTTTATATTCCTTTACTGATGAAGAAATCACACGGAATCTGATCAGTTTTCCTCTCTCTCTCTCTCTTTATCTGATTGTATTTTTCTTTTTTCGATTTATATAATGTGATATTATTCCACGTCAAAGCATTTGCAGTCTCAATTAATATATATATATATATATATATATATATATATATATATATAGAAGAAAAAAACGAAGAAGGAGTGTCAATCACATTGTCCTTTCTTTATCTTTCTAGGCATCAAACGAGCATATAGAAACTTTTTTTTAAAAATCAAAATAATTTCTAAACTGACAATTAAAATGTAAATAATATTTAAATAGAGCTAAGGCTTAAATAACGTTTAAAACAAATTAAATAAAATTACCTTTCAATGACTTGTTTATATCAATGACTTGTTTATATTAAAATATAAACAAGTCATTGATACAACCACAGCTTAATCGTTTTTGTTTTTGTATTTTAAGAGAACTTTGAGATATTTGCTGCTGGTTTACATTTAATTCATTCTGCAAAAAAGGTTTAACTAAAATATATTATTCTGTGAATGTCCATAATTATCGAAATATGTTTAAACACTTGCAATATTTAATTTGCATATTTTCTACATTTTGCTTTTATTTTCTTATCCATAGTGCACGTTTTGAGGAAACCCCTCGCTAATATAATGTGGGACTCCTTAAACTTTTAATACCATCACGATTCATCTTAACATTGATTCCACAAGACGATGAATATTACATTTTCAATTAAATGAACTGATATTAGGACTAATATTACATCACCTAAATGACAATATACGAATTTAAATCTTGTATATGATGAGAGGAATTTCCTAAGATTTTTTGTTAAACATGACTCAGTTCGTTTAAATTGAAATGGAGAATAAAACGTTTTTCTCGTGTAAATTTCAGTTCATCGTACTCTAAAGCAGGCAGATTGGTTGTCTTGGAGCATATGCATTCAGATGCATGTTCCAAGACAACTCTAAGACTGCTGCAACGAAATCAACCTTAGAGTACTGGGAGGATGCTGATATCAGAGCGAAGAACTTTCCATACGAATTATTTTAACGGAACATCTTCATACAACTGAATAAATAAATAAAAAAAGCACGTTAATGCATTTTGAATGATAACCAGATGATTCCTGTTTGATCAACCACATTGGAGGATTTTTATATTAATTAAGAATTTTAAAGTGTATGTCGATCTGGTTAGCCGAGTGGTTAGCGTATCCATTCTCCAAACAACAAGCTGCGGGTGGGCGATGAATGTTATCGCTCAATGTGAGATCACCACTCCACTTATTTTGGAGTTCTGAAGTGCCTTGAAAAGTTCCATGCTACACGGTACTAACGTACTGTAGGTTTACAACCTTTCGTCGGTGGGAATTACATGATATATGTTTATCAGAAATTAGTAGGTGTTAATGATTTTATTAAATTAAAATTTACTGTGCATAAAACAAGGCAGTATCGTTCAATTAAAAAAAAATGTCATGACAGTATCAAAATTCGTAGATAACGTGACAAAACTTTCTTTAAAAACCTCCGCAGTAATATATGGAAATATATATATGCTGACAGATTCGCGCAATTTAACATATGACTGCGATGATTTATAGCATTCTGTACATGCTATCCGATTTGAAGATCTGCCAGCACCTTTCGAATGTAAGTATAAGCAGTGATTTACAAAGAGAATTCATTGACTTCTAAGCTGGCCTTCTCAGCAAAACCAGACCGATTATTCTGCATTTGCATTATAGAAATTTCCCCCATTATACCCAGTAATTGAGCTGTCACAGCTCAATTACTGGGTATAATGGGAGAAAATCAATCATAAGAATGGAAAGAAAATTCAGAAAGAAAATATTCTTTCTGAATCTCTGCCAAATACCTGCTCATCCTTGAAAGGAATTTGGCGATTTTGTCATTCCGCTAACAACGCCCTTGTTGACAATATTTAAATGAACTTATTTAAGCAAAGTGACGTCTTCCTGACTAAATCGGTACGAGTACGAGATATCCCTCGGTTGAAAAAGATGTAAGTTCAAATCTGGTCAAGGCCAAATCGAATTTTCCAGATCTGTACAGGCGTGGCAAGTTAAACCGGTCTCAAGCGGAATTCGCAGGTTTCGCTTCTTGACAAACAGGTCTGGAAACACCTGCAGATGGTAGAGTAAGGATAGGGGACAATCACCTTTAAAAAAAGAAAAGCAAGTTTTGTGGCGGATACGAGCGATTACGTTATGAATTGTGAATAATGTTTACAGTGTCCAAAATCCAACAAAGCAGTTCCTCTTTAACGAAAAAAAAAAATGAAATTGTGTTGCAATAATGATGACATTAGTATGATCTTTTGATGGAACCTGGAAGCGAATTTGCAAATCTAAATGTTCTAGTGAGTTCATTAAATATATTTTCCCATCTAATTGTATTTTTTTCCATCTTAGTACCAATGTTTTTTTTTACTCAAAATTAATGAAATGTGAAATTTTATAATTATGGTTACAGGGGGGAAAAATCACATTTTCGGTAAAAGAGAAAATCTCTCTATCATTGCTCTGTTCGAATCAATGATGCTACAGAACAGAAAAAAAATCAAAATTTAATGAAGATGTAGGAAGAAAATCACCTAAGGTAAGTATTTTTTAAAAGTGAGTAAGAAGTGGATATGAACAGCGTAATAACCATACTGACTGAATACAACTGCAATGCCCGAAGTCCATGAGCTTAGTTGTCACAACGAAACCGCTGAATAATATTGCTATAAAAACGATAAATGGTTCAATTTAAAGATCTTCGTAGATGTTTCGCAAACTTGTGCAAATATTGATTGATTCTTAAATTGGACAGAGGAGCTAATGTTTTTTGGCTCGTGGTCACATGGCTTTTACCGAAACTTACCGAGGACTGCAATGGCGTACTGAATAAAATAGCCCGCATTGCGGGAAGATTTCGAGAGGTTATTTGGCCTAGTTCTTAGGTGTGAAAGTTTGTTTCCCGGTGAGGGAAGAGAAGAAGAATCATAGTTATACGACAGGAGACTATTTGATAACAATAATAATTATTTTATTTTATTTTTTTAACATTTTATTGTTTCTCAGATAAATTACATACATTACAGGAACACAATTATGCATAACAAATACTTTCTCGTACATAAAGTTTTTTTAAATAATAATAATAACAATGACTAAACAGTCATTGTTATTATTATTTTACAACGTATATTATTATAATATTCATAATGATGATTATTACAGATCTTTCTTTGCAATTTTACACTCTATATATACAATATCAATGGATATAATCACTCTATATTGCATACTTTTGTTACAGTTATTACAAGCATTACATATATTTGATTACATATGATACATTACTTACATTTGTTTATATATGATACTTACATTTGTTTACATATAATACGTAGGCTGTTCAATAAGTAAAAGACTATATTTATACAAAAACAGATTACCTTTAATCGTCATCATTTACATGGTCTTTATAACTACTGTGAAACACGATGCATTTGTCCCAACGTTGCGTCCACTTCTTAAACACATGTGAGAGTCCGTTTTTTGAGAGTTCTTTCAAAACCGCCTCCGCAGCTTTTACACATGCTTTGTTGCTTTCGAAATGGCGGCCTCTTAGTGGTTTCTTGAGCTGAGGAAACAGCCAGAAATCGCACGGTGCGAGATCAGGATTGTATAGAGGGTGTGGTAGGATATCTGTGTTGTTCTTCTGCAAAACGTCAACTACACAACCAGCAATATGTGGCCTTGCATTATCGTTGTGCAATAAGAAGCCATTCTTCAGCAATGGACGCTTCCTTTTGACGTGCTTGATGATAATCGCTGCTGTGTTGATCATTGTCTCTGTGATGGACGTTGAAGGTTCAAGTTCCTTTCCCTCACGTTCAAGATCTTCCACATTTTGCCTTCCTTCCTTAAAAGTTTTATGCCAGCGAAAAACACTTTCCCTCGACATTGCTTCATCGTGGAAAGCTTCGCGTATCATGTTGAAAGTGTCCGATGCCGATTTTTGCGAACGCACATAAAATTTAATCGCATAACGCTGTTCCAAGGACGCTTCCATTTCGAAGACTGGTCGCACCTCGTGGGCGCGCCGATGAGCACTTGCGTTTAGTCACGTGACACTCTGACACATCAGCCCGTATACGCCATCTATCAACCTCTTTTGTTCATAAATACAGCAACATTTCTTTATTCTACAGAAATTAATATTGTGATGAGTGGTTTCGCCACAGTAAAATTAGTCTTATTACTTATTGAACAGCCCACGTACATATATTACATACATTGGTTTACATGTGATACGTACATTACATGCATTTGGTTACATATGATACATCTTGGATGAGAACTAATTTCTCTTCTTTCATCCTCGAAGCTTATATGTAAGCTTATCTGAGGATGACACCAGTTGGTTATTATTTATTGGTTTTTTTTGCTGTGTTGGGAAGTTACGAAATCTATGATTGAGAAATTCGTGCGCACGCACGCACGCGCACACACATAATAATAATAATAATAATAATAATAATAATAATAATATCGAACTTATTATTTATTTGTTTATCTGTTTATGAAAAGAGCTAAAATACTACTACTGCAGTAAGCAATCTGCCTTCGAAACTTGGGAACTGATCCACAGCCTAAAATATAAGCGTTGCTTCTCGTCAGAAACCATAAAGAGCCAAAATCTTCTGAATACTCACGTAGTAGTTCATATCTGAAAATAAAATTTTGTAACTTTCAAAGGTAAGTTCTAGATCGTTGGAGAATCACAATTATTCGAACGAAGAGTTCCCAATGGGTGGTCAACTGGAGAAGTCCTTAAAAGCACTAATGAAAGGTGAACATTCAAGCTCTTTGGCATAGTCCACGATTTCTTTTTTGAAAGTAGTATAATTCATATCATAGAGGTCATGTTGCAGGTAAGCTGTAAATTACTTTTAAAGTTTCAAAGGCAAATACAATTTGCATACTTGGCAGATAAATAATAGATAAATACTTATTATGTTTTCAACTTATTGCCGTTTTTCATCTGGATTCATTAGTCCCTTTTGGATGACAAACTGTGTCACGAGTTCCTGCGCTATAAACACAAGGAATTCCATAAGAAATTTCATAAGTATCCATTATAATAACGCGAGAAAAATGTGTTCGAAGCCTGTTTTATGCTGACTTTTATTTTAAATCTCTAGCATTGAAAACTCAGTGCTAGAGATGTTAATTAAATAACTAAATAAGTAATAACTGATTAAATTAAATTACTAAATAAGAAAAAAATCTACAGCAGGTGAGTTTATCGTCGTATGTCAGTCTGACAGACTAAATAGATAGCTTGTCATCAACCTTATCGGTTGATGCCCAACTAACTATATTTGTCTTTGAAACTTTAAAAATAATTTAGAGCTTACCTACAACATGACCTTTATGACATGAATTGTACTACCTTTAAAAAGAAATCATGGACTTTGCCAAACAGCTTGAATGGTCACCTTTCATTAATGCTCTTTGATTAAGGACAATTTTAATGTCGGTTCGAATCTCATCATTGTATGAATGGTTGTGAAAGTTTTAAGTAGCAGAGATAATAATATCAATACCAAATTATTCAATAGTGTTAGTTACAAGTTCGTATTTAAATTGAGCAGTAATAATTAACAACAGCAGCAAAACTCATGCTGTTGATTTTTTATTGACGGCCTATTAATCGTGCATCATCACCTGCCCTTAGCGTACTAGGTTCACTACGCTACTACCTGTTACAAATCAACAACATGAACCTAATTTACGGTAATCCTGTCTTTGGGCAGTTAATCTTATCTCCATTGTTTGCAATACCTGTCAATTGAATCGCACTTGATCTTCAAGCCTCTTTCCCTCTGAGATTAATTTGCTGTCAATCTTTATAAATATTCCTGATCTCTCCGTAATTCGAATTGGAGACTTTCAAACTAAAAGATGCATTCACGATTCCTGATTATACAACCTAAGGAACATCGAGTAACTCTGGTAAAAAATATTTAAACGAAATTTACGACTCGCGACATCAGCAAATTATTGCTTTATGCTTATATTTTTTTGATGTTTGGTTGCAATGATGGCAACTTGATTGTGTTATTTGTAATTTGAGATAAATGCAAAATAATAATAATTTTTATTATTTGTGCTGGCCACGCGGTCAGCTTGTCTGCGCGGTTAGCCTAGTGGTTGTGCGCTTCGCAACCATATGGGGAAGGAGTATCCTAGGTTCGATTCTCGTCGGAGACGTGAGGAGCTGAAGGATTTTCCTCAGCCATAGCCAAGTTAGACGGTCTTGAGCGTGGACAGTAGGGTTTTTTCCCCAGTTTATTCTGGGGTTTTTCATCCCGCAAACAGACAAACCGGACCCATGAACATACAGGATACAGCCATAGGACATATAGACGAAGACAGAAGAGGAAATGGGCGCCGTCTGTCTTAATTCACCGCCCATTAGACATTCATGGCTTAGCCACGAGTGACCCAACGGTCCATTAAGGATTATGGGAGAAATAGATAGATAGATAGTGGTTAGCGTATCTGCTCTCCAGCCAAAAGGCTACGGTTCGAATCCCGATGTGGGCATGGATGTTTGTGATTGTCTGTGGAAATACTAGTGGCGATGGTCGGCGGTAGATGACATTGGTGTAGTTGCGGTCAGTTGGGGGATTGAGTGGTGGAGACAGAGTTATAGAGCAGGTGCCCTCCCTCGATGAGTCCTTGGACTCCCTGGAGGTGTCAAACAATAATAATATTACAATTTAAACAGTTTATTATTATTATCTTTCAGGTAATTACATGCATTAAATTTAAGCAATAACATTGTTGCATGTAGTAAAGAACGGATTACAGTTATTACCATTGTAACTGGTATATTTTCATTTAATTGGAATAAAATTATTGGTCTACGAATTCTTGGATTACTTTACAGATCTTTGGGAAGATAATACTAACATAAAAAAATTCCACTAAAAACTTACAAAAATGTTTAACAACAATGAAAGAATTAAAAAACAACTTAATAAAATAAAAAATGATAAATCAGCAGCAGAAGATGGGATAAATTCCGAACTGTATAAATTTGTTGGGGAAAAATTCATCAGAGATTATTAAAATTTTAAAATAAAATATATAAAAATGGACAAATACTAATAGAATTCGAAATGTCCGCGCGGTTAGCCTAGTGGCTATGCGCTTTGCAACTATATGCCTGGAAAATGAATGTCCTGGGTTCGACTCCCGTCACCGACGTCAGGAGCTTAAGGATCTTTCTTGTCGTAGCCAAGTTAGCCGGACGTGGACAGCAGGATTTTTTTCCCCAGTTTATCTCGGGTTTTTCCTCCCGCAAGCAGGTACAAAAATGAAACCCTCTTGAAAATATACAATACTGCTGCAGTGCCCACATTATTATATGGCAGTGAAATTTGGGCAATAAACAAACAAGATAAACCAAGAATAAAAACAAGTGAAATGAGATTTATGAGAAGAACTGCAAAATACACATTATTAGACCAAAAACAAAGGAACGAAGATATTTTAAAAGAACTAAAATTAAAATCAATAGAAGAAAAATTAAACGATTACAAACAAAATGAAAGACCATGTAAACCGAATGGCCAACACCCGATATCCTAAACAAATAATAAAATATAAACCAATTGGAAAGAGAAGGCTGAGTAGACCTCAAGAGAGGATATTAAATGGATAATGAGACCATAAGAGATCAATATGGTCTATATCTGTAATTAGCATTATGATGATGATGAAACTTATTAGTGATGTATTATTATTGATAATAAAAATGACACTACTTTACAGTTACATCTCACTTTTATACAAGGCAAACAGTATTATTTTACATTTTATGTAGAATAGTTTTATGTGTAGTTTATATTTACTTTTTTTAACTTGCAGCAGAGAATCCTGGGTACTTTTTTTAAATGACATAAAACAGTTTCAGTTCAACATTGATGTGCAGTGTTTTCAAGTTGTTCATCGCAGATCGTAATTAATAATTAACTGAAATGACAGTATTTCAGTTACATATTTGACAGACTTATAATCACACAATAGTGTGATTAATGTTTTATAATTAATAGAATGTTATAGGAAGGGATGAAGGGAGAGAAGAGAAGCAAGACGAATTACAGATGAATGTCTCACAAAGAGGTAAAGACAAGACAAATTATGCAAGATTGTGCAATAGTGTAAAGTTATTGAAAGAAAGTATAAATTTATATAGTAAGTTTGTTAAAGTAAAGTAATTAATAAAAATAATAATGATGAGCTGTTGAGGCGATGAATTCCCACCACTGCCTTCGCAGCTAAAGTAAGATTTATCTTTATGTTGTTCGGTGCTTTTTATGAGTAGAGTGTGGGCATTGTGTATGTATGTATAGTTTCTGTACATGTTTTAATGTTCATGTTCTGTGAGTGTTTGTGTATAACACATAAACAGTCAGATGTTGTTTAAATTTTGTAGCACGTTGTTAAGTAGTGTAGGTATGAGATGCACTTATAGCTGCACCATCTGATTTGTTGTAGCCCATGGCTGCGTACATTAACATTAACATTAACATTAACATTTCTGGCTAGATGGGTGAAGCAAAATTGTTTATCATATTCCCCTTTGTCTTGTAATGGAAGAACTTTGAATGGAGTGTTTGTGAGCTATATGATCGCCCATTGAGGACAGTGAAGTTAGTTGTGTTCAGCTGAACTTAAAATAGATTTTGGTCTTTTAAATTTGTAGATTTCTTCTTCATTATATTCCGAGGTTTCCTTGATTAACGGGTTTGGATGGTTACTTGTCTTGGTAAAGAACTTCTCAGCTAGATTTATGAGAAAGGAAGAGATATAAGGGATATTAACTTCTCTATGGATCTGGGTGTTTCTTATGAACCAGGGGGCATCCAGAATCATCCTCAGGCACTTGTTCTGTAATCTCTGAAGTTTTAGAATGTTAGAATTTGCTGTGTGGCTCAGCTGGGGATGCGTAAGTGATAACCGGTCTAATTACCATCTTGTAAATTGTTAATTTTGTTTGCATGGCCAGTTTACTTTGTCTGTTGATTATAGGGTAGAGATGTGCGAAGACGTTGGATGTCTTTGAGGAAATGTAACTAATATGTTTGCTGAATAGGAGTTTACTATCAAGAATCACTCCAAGATATTTAACTTCAGTCTGCCATGGAATCTTTACTCCCAATAAATAAATATCCTCCATGGTATGGATTTTCTTTCTAGTAAACAGTATGGCTGAGCTTTTCTGGGGGTTAACTTGGATCCTCCAGTCTGCCATCCACTTTTTTAAAGTGTGTATGCTATTTTGTAGTCTTTTAGTTGCCAGTTTTGGGCTCAGTGATCTTGACATCAGTGCAGTATCATCAGCATATAATGCAGTGAATGTTGTTCTTGGGTTTAGAGGGATATCTGCTACATAGATTGAACACAGTAGAGGTGCCAGAAGAGATCCTTGAGGTACGCCTGCCGAGATCCTGCGTCTGGTCGAAACCGTTTCGCCTATCCTGACCTGCATGTATCTGTCTCTCAGATAAGAATGTATTACCTTTATTAGTCTGACTGGGAAATTAAATTTTATCAGTTTGTAGAGAAGACCTTGATGCCATACTTTATCAAACGCCTTTTCTGCGTCGATGAAGATGGCAGCTGTATTGAGTTTCCAGTTGAAACCTTTAGTCATGATTTCTACCAGCCAGTGCACTTGTTGGGCTGTACTATGGGTCCTACGGAAGCCGAACTGTTCATTAGGCAAAATTCCTAACTTATCTGTTTCTGCTTGGAATCTTGAGAGGATCACTTTCTCTGTTACCTTTCCGAGGCTGGATAATAGGCTTATGGGTCTGTAGCTTTCAGGAAGGTGAGCATTTTTTCCTGGCTTCTTCAGTGGTATGATTGTGGCTGTTTTCCATGTAGAAGGGAAATGCTGGAATCTAAAGATAGCATTTGTAATGTTGACTAGATGGACTATGGCCTTTCTTGGAAGTAGTTTTACTATTCTGTTAGTTATGCCATCCGGTCCTGGAGCTTTTCTATTGTTTAGATGGGAGATGATATTTATCATTTCTGTTGGATTTGTAGGAGTGATATGTTCTGAGTTGACAATGTTCTGTCTTAAGGTTGACCTAACATGATGATGAATCTTGTACATAAGGTTGATATTTAAATTAGTATACGATGGGTTGCACTGAGATTCTAGGTTATCTACTAGTGCTTCGGCTTTCTCTTCATCTTTGTGAACTGTCCCTTTCTTGGTTTGGATAGGGGGTATGAGTTGCTTTTTGGTGCGGATTGCTCTTAAGAATTTCCATACAGAATGATCTTCAGTATTGATGTTAGCCTATTTGGTTTCCCATTGATGGTTTCTGTGTTTTTGAAGAGCTTCTCGGACCTGCCTGTTTAGATTGTTCAATACTTTTTTATCTTGTGGGGCTCTGGTATTGTGGTATCTCTTCCTGGCTCTATTTTTTGCTCTGATTAGGTCCATGATTTCTTCAGGGATACGGTTAGTTGGGTTGAAGACAGTTGATTGTCTGACTGATTCAATTGCTTTCTGAATTTGTATGGTTAAGTTATTTATTGCTGTGTCAATCTCTTCCTTTTTACTGATATTGGGTACCGGACCAATATGATCGGGAAGAACCTTGACTAACTTGTCCCATGGTATGAATGTGTGCAGAGGAGAGAATTGATCTGATGAACCTAGATTGAACACTATGGGACTGTGGTCAGAAGATAATTCGTTGACTGATTCCAATTTGAATTGGTATCTTAAATTTTTAAAAATGACAATGTCCAGCACATCCTAGCCACCCGAAGGGCTGAAATGGGTGGGCTCAGTAGGGCCGGCGACTACAACAGAGTTGAGCATTGCATAGTTGAAAAGTGTGTGGCCTTTGGTGTTAGTAGATGAGCTGTACCAAGATGTGTGTTTAGAGTTGAAGTCTCCTGCTATTATTATGGAGTCATTTGGACCAAGTACGGAGTCTAGATCTGTTGTCAGCAGAGGAATGCTTGGAGGGTTATATGCAGCATAGATCTTGAGACTCCCAGCATTGAAGGTATGTACCTCCACACACCAGTCACCTCCAGGTTTACTGTTTTGGGCTTGTCTATTGTGTTATGATTCAAATAACTTTTTATATATATGGCTGTGCCTCCACCTCTTGTGCCAATATCAGCACTGAGACGAGTTGAAAGTTCTTGTAGTTCCAAAATCTTGTTTATCAATCCATTTGCATTCCATGCTATTATCTTAAGAGCTTTTGGTTTGAATTTATTATTCATGACAGATGGCTGTTATAATGTTTTGAGTGCTTTGCAGGAATCTCTTTCTGGAAGATGTTGAGGGGCATGTCTTGCTGAATTCTTGCAGCATAGTGGCAAGTGAGGCTGTTAAAACGGATGTTATGTTGGAGCTTTATAGCTCGAGAGATGTAGGAGGCTTAGTTCTTGCAGCTTCAGCATATGTTTTGGTCATGGTTGTTCCTTCTTGTGAGGAAGAAGGCAAGGTGTTTCGGACTGGAAGACGATTTGTTTGGTTGCTTAGAACGGTGTACGTGGCGAAACAAGATCGACTTTTGTTGGTCCTCGGTTTTTTGGATTGGAAAGGCATCCCTTGTAGTTGGCGGGATGAGGTCCTCTGCAGTTTGCACAGCATGCTGGAGTTGTGCAAGGTTTGGCGGAAGAGATGGTCTGGTGTCCCTTGCCGCACTTCAAGCACCTGTAGGCTGCCTTACATAATTTTGGGCATGTCCAAATCTTTGGCATCTATGACACTGACCTGCAGATGCTCTTTTCCTTAGAGGCTCAGTTGTAATTTTGAGACCGCATACTACAGTCAGTTCATAGATCTGCTTTTGTGTGTTGTTTATTTCCACCAGCACCAAAGGCATTGGCCTTTTATCTGCTCTGAGCATTCTGCTCACTTTAACTGGGGACAGGCCCTGTCTGGAGAGATCAGTGGACACATCTTCAGGAGTGATACCTTCAGCTATCCCACGTAGAACAACTTTCAGGTTCTTTTCACTAGGTAAAGTGAAGGTGTGGTATGGGACGCTAGCTTTGTCCATAAATCTAGTCATCTGCCTGTAATCCGAGACTGTAGAGGGTTGTATTTTAACTCCCTCATCTGTGTTTTTAGCCCATGAGAATCAGATGTTTTGTTCTCTTAGGGCTGATGAGATAGGGATCCATTTTTCTTTATCCCTTAATATGACTGGTGGTATCTTTTCTTTAGGACCATTGAGTGCTTCTATCCCTGATGTTTTGGGTTCTTCCACATTGGTGGAGATTTTCCTCTTCTTTTTCACCAATTGGAACCCTGAATCAGTTTCCAAGGTATGATGACTGCTGTCTTGGGATGTAGCATCTTCCATACTCGGGGAGTGTGCTAAATCTGATTGTGTCTGAGTTATGGGCTCTTCACTCATGTCAACCATATTATCCTCTGTGACTGCTGTGGGGGGGGGGGATATGTGTCAAAGAGCTTGACTTTTCCTGGCCAATTATCACTCAGCAGCTTTCCCAGTCTGAGGAATTCAAAGTAAACCTCCTTGAATTTGGCCTCATTTAGAAGTTTTGCCATGATAATATTCGGAAATAAGTCACGGATGGAGAAAGAGTAGAGATTGCTCAAGTGTTCCGAGCAGGTAAAGATAATCCTGTGGACTTTTGAGGGTCCACTAGCAAATCCCGTAGACACACTAAGGTGTCTACCAGCAATAAGATGTGGCGATATAAAATACAACAATGGCGATACTAGCAGCAGTAGGCCTAGGCCTAGCGTATCGCCCTTGTAAATTCAATAGACTTACCTGGATAAACCAGTATAGAAAATAAAGTGCCTGTTTATGGCAGCAAGTAATTAACTGATATTATTAATGAATAAGCATAAATCTCTAAAAACATATCAGTCAAATTCACAATTCACCATCAAAAATACACGACACGAAACACTAACACAAGCCGCCATCTTACTTCAATTAAACTCCCATGGCTGCGTCGCAAGACGCAAGACGTTGCTGACTATAAGGGCGAAGCAAAATGCTTTTTTATTCCCTGCTATCTGATAAGGATTACTGTGTGAGGAAAAGTTTATGAGCTAAGAGCTCTGCCTGAGTGGGTGCGATTCAGAGATCTTCATTTGGAAGTAGGATGGCCTTCGGTCTCCTATATTTTGAGAAGTCTGTTTCATCATAATTTGCTGCTTGTTGCACTAATTCATTTGGATGTGAAGAGGACACTGAGAAGAACTTCACTGCTGAAGACTGCAGGAAAGAATAGATGTAGGGGATATTTGTATCCCGGTGAAGTTGGACATTTCTGACGTACCATGGTGCGTTTAATATCATGCGGAGACATTTGTTTTGCACTTTCTGTAGTTTGAGGATATTTGTACTTGAGGTGTGACTCCAGGCTGGGGATGCGTAAGTGATAATGGGTCGAATCAACAGTTGATAAAGGAGCAGTTTTATTTTGGTATCCAGCTTGCTATTCCTATTGATAAGAGGGTAAAGCTGTGCACTGACTCTTGATGCTTTTGAACATGAGGCTTTTATATGTGAACTGAAAGTTAGTTTTCTGTCCAGCAGTACACCCAGATATTTGGCTTCTGCTTTCCAGGGAATCTTGGTATTAAATAGGAAGATATCATCTTTGGGGAGTATTGAGTTTTTAGTGAAGAACATGGCAATACTCTTCTGAGGGTTTACTCGCAGTCTCCATTCCGAGAACCAGTGCTCTAATCTCTGCAGATTTTCTTGCAGTTTCTTGGTGACAAGGTGAGGTTTAATAGATCTGGCTAGTATAGCTGTGTCGTCTGCGTATAGGGCAATGATGGATGACATTGGATTGTGCGGAATGTCCGCCATGTAAATCGTGAAAAGTATCGGTGCCAGAAGAGACCCTTGAGGAACTCCTGCCAAGATGCGTCGTTGGGTAGATAATATATCATTTAGTTTGACTTGCATTCGTCTGTCACTAAGAAATGACTTTATAATTTGAACTAGATCTGATGGAATGCCAGCTAAAATCAACTTGTATAGTAGTCCAAAGTGCCATAACTTGTCAAACGCCTTCTCTAAATCAAGAAAAACTGCCCCGGTGTATTGATGCCAATTATAACTTGTGATAATGAATTCTATTAGTCTGTGAATTTGTTGGGTGGTACTGTGAAATTGGCGAAAACCAAACTGTTCTGAAGGAAGGATGTTTAATTTTTTTACTGAAAGTTGAATTCTGGAAAGGATAGCTTTTTCTGCTATTTTGCGCAGATTAGATATCAGACTTATGGGACGATAACTTTGAGGCTGCTGAGGATCCTTGCCTGGTTTGTATATAGGAACTACGTCTGCCAACTTCCATGCAGAGAGGAAGTACTTAAACCTGAACATAGCATTTATTATTGTTGTGAGATATACGATGGCCTTTCGGGGTAGCAGTTTAATAACTTTGTTGGAGATGCCGTCAGGCCCTGGAGCTTTTTTATTCTTTAAATTCTTTATAATGTCATAAATTTCAGCTGGGGAAATAGGTGTGAGTTGGCTAGTACAGGTATCAGGCCGTTTTAACACGTGTCTGACGTGGCGGTGGACTTTGTAAATATGATTGAAATTTAGATTATTGTATGAAGGGCTATACTGTTTTTCTAAATTTTTAGCTATAGTTTCGGCTTTTTCTGCATCTGTGTAAACAATGTTCAGATCAGATTTGAGAGGAGGAAGAGATTTGTTTTTGTTTTTGATGTTTCTCAGGAACTTCCAAACGGATTGATCACCAGGTGATATGGAGGCTAATTTATCTTCCCATAGTTTGTTTCTATGGACTTTAAGTGCATCTCTCACTGCACTGTTCATTTTGTTGAGATATTTCTTGTCTTGGGGTGCTCTGGTGCTGTGGTATCTTTTTCTTGCTTTATTTTTCTCCCTGATTAAGTTCATTATGTCATCTGGTAGTCGTTTAGGCTTGAAGGCAACTGAATTTGAGGTGATAGATGCTATGGCTGTGTTGATTTGATCAGTAAGTTTATTGACTGCAGAATCAATTTCTTCCTTGGAATTAATATGAGGGATGGGATCAATGTAGTTTGGAAGCATTTTGGATAGTCTTTCCCAGGGAATGAAGGTATGAGGCGAATGGGGAAGATCCCTCTGATAACCCAGTTGGAGCAGAATAGGATTGTGGTCTGATGATAACTCATTCAATGATTCCAGGGAGTACTGTAGGTTAACATTCTGAAGGACAGCTATATCCAAGACGTCGGATGAGCCAGTAGGACTGTGGTGAGTTGGTACTGAGGGACCAGCCACAGTTGCGCAATTTGAGCTTGTGTAGTTATAGAGGATGCGGCCATTCCTATTTATAGACCTACTGCTCCAGGCGTGATCTTTTGCGTTAAAATCTCCTGCAATAATAACCGGCAGTTTAATGCCGAGGATAGCATCCAGATCTGTGGTCAGCAATGTTTTTGATGGTGGGTTATAAGCAGAATATATTTTTATGTTTCCGATAGAGTTTGTGATGACATTGATACCTGTAAGTTCGAGATTGGTGGTTGTAGGAATGGCTACAGAATGATGATTGATGTGATTTTTGATGAGGATGGCGGTGCCACCACCTCTGTAATCCAGTCTATCATTCCTGTAGAGCTGATATCCTTTGAATTTAGGATTGTCAGCAGGTCTCAGGTGAGTTTCATTAATTAATAATATATCCGGATTATATCTGTCATTGAATTCCTGTACTTCTAGTATTTTATTTTTAAGGCCGTTGGCATTCCATGAGATAATCATTAGAGAATCTGGGGTAAATGTTTTCCTATGCATTGGAGAGTGCAGATAAAATGAGCTGTGTTTGCTGCAAGAAACTTTTTGTAGTGCTCAGTGATGGATTTGCGTTACTGAAATCCTGTAACATATTTACAAGAGAAGAGGTGATGATGGCTGTTATATTTGAATGTGGATTTGTCATATTCTGGTCATGGATTGCTTTTTTGGGGCGGGCCACATCAGCATATGTTCTTGTTTGGTGTTGAAGATTTATTTTCTTAAGGGGGTCAGTTGATGGTGGGTGAACACCTGTCATCTTGTTCAAGCTAATAGGAGCCTGATGAACTTGGGCTTCTGGGGCTTTCGTTTCTGTCAGTGAGCTAGACTGACTGATTAACTCAGTTTGTCTGTTTTTTGGGTGGCATATACATCCTCTGTAATTTGCAGGGTGGGGGCCACCACAATTAGCACACTTAGCCGGGGTGGTTTTTGACTTGGAGCAGGTATATGTGGGGTGGGTGTCACCACATTTCAGACATCTGTATTGGGCTTTGCACAACTTCTGGGCATGACCAAATTTTTGGCATCTATGGCATTGCCCAGAAGAGGCCCTCTTCCTAAGTGGCTCTGGTGAGATCGTGAGCCCACAGATTGTCTTCAAATTGTAAATATCTTTATAGATGTTGTGTATTTCTACCAATACTAGAGGCATAGGGGTCTTGTTAGATCTGTACATTCTACTGACTTTGATGGGAGGCAGATCTTGCATGTTGAGGTCAGCAGCTATTTCAGCTGTTTCAATGTCTTCAGATACTCCTCGGAGTACCACTTTAAGATTTTTCTCCGAGGTAAGTGTGAAGGTATGGTATTGTATACCTCTTGTGTCCAACTCCTTGGTTAGATTTCTATAGTCAGACACTGTAGTGGGCTGAATTTTGATGCCCTCCTCTATGTTCTTGGCAGTGGAGTAATTTATTTGCAGGTTGGCCATGGTGGTTCTTAGGGCTGTCCATCTCTGTTTTTCCCTAAGAATGACTGGAGGCACCTTTTCATTGGTGGAGGCAGAGGAATCTATGTTGGGGGCATCTTCATCCATGCCATTTTCGTTTGCTGACTCCGAGGCGAGAGTTTTGCGTTTTTTACGCACGTGCTTCTCTCCTTGATCTGAATGAGTAGATTCAGAGGTGACTGGATTTAAATTTTCCTCCATTTGAGGAGTGTCTTCATTTGGATCATCGTCAGTCTCAGGTGAAGAGTAAAGATTCAGGAAGCCGGGCCATTCACGCTCGAACTTCTTAAGGAGTTTCTTTATGAAGCTGAAAGCCAATCCTTTATCTAGAGAGTCTATAATTGTATCAGGATCTATCAAGTTTGATGGCCATTTGAGCTTAAATTTCCTTTGAAGTTTATTTACAAGTATGAGCGCTGGCTCTTCGTCCAGCGAATCTGTGAGGCCGTCCAAATCTGACACATTCATTATTGACAGTTTGCGTATAAACGCAAGTAAATGTATCTGGAATAGATATGCTAACAATGGCGATTCTATCGGCTGTTAGGCCTAACGAATCGCCCTCGTTGCAATTACCGTCCACTTACCTTTGCTGATGTTCTTAGATTCAGTATAGTCCGCAATTTAATGACTTTAAATAAACGCATCTCTGCTAGATAATCTAGCAGCTACACTTCAAAACCATCATATTTAATTACCACGTTCTACAGAGAAGAAAGTTCACAACCGTATCAGTGAAGACTCACTAGCGACCTCCCCATGGCTGCGTAGAGTTTGGTGGATCATGTTATACGATGTGTATCTATTCTTGCGATAGGTGTTGTTGAAATAATCCCTTAACAGCAGCAAAGAAGCGTTTCAGGATTTAGTTCTGAGTATTTTGTGTACTGCCATGAGTGCAGTACACAAAATACTCAGAAGATTAGACTGTTGAAACAATTCTTCTGGGTATCTTTTCTAATTTATATAGGTGCAGTTTGCAGTCTTTATACTGACTATTGATTTTAATTTTCCATGACGGACAATTGAGTGTCGACTCACATATTCGATGATATATGAGTTTTCCCCCACATGAGATTTCCCCCTGTCTTGTTAGCTGCAATCATATCTTTTCCAAGTAAAGAGTTTGATATGTAAGTATTTGGCATGCTTTGTTCATTCGAGGTAGTCAAGGTATTTAGCGTGTGTTATGGATGTGTTATTTCGGCGCAGTGACAGCTGTTGTTGTTGTTGTTGTTGTTGCTGTGGTATGCGTGAATGTGCTCCTCTTATAGCACAAATTGGTGTAGACCGCATGATTCTTGGGTTCTTTATAATTAGTATCTGCGTTTTAGTGTTATTAATTATAACTGAGTTCCAGTAGAAGTAGGTAGTTATTTCGTTTAGGTGTTGTTGTTGTGCTTTGGAGAGAGCAGTGCTGATGTCAGGGTGGATTGCTAGTAATGCGGTATCTTCAGCATAATGGTATGTTTGACTTCGTGTGGCCAGTCAGTGCATTTCATTATTGTATACGTTGAATACAACAGATGATAATATAGCGCGTTGAGGGAATACTCGTTTCTGTATTTTTGATAGTTGTGTTCCGTTTGATAATTGCAGGACTATATGCAGGTTTGATAATTGCATTGTATGTTGTGTCAGTAATATATCCATAAGATGGTGTGTTTGTTTTCTCGAAACCGCACTGATTTTGTGAGATGATGCTGTATTTCTGAGAGTAGTTCTATAGTTTGTGTGTGTGTGTGTGTGTGTGTGTGTGTGTGTGTGTGTGTGTGTGTGTGTGTGTGTGTGTGTGTGTGTGTGTGTGTGTGTGTGTGTGTGTGTGTGTGTGTGTGTGTGTGTGTGTGTGTGTGTGTGTGTGTGTGTGTGTGTGTGTGTGTGCATTACTTTTTAAAGAGTAATGTACATTGCTTTTTAAAGAGATTTGGAGATGACTGGTAGCTTAGCTGTAGTTCTGAATGCCATTTGTTTTGCTTTCGTTGTAAACATGTGATTATTCTGCGTTTTTATTTGATGATAATACTGGTGTCAAATATCGTGTTCATCTCCGAAGTATAGGATTTAGTTGTTCAAAAATGTGTAAAATGTGTCAAAAGGTCTAAAAGTTCTGTCTACTCCTGGAGTGATCTTTGGTTTTAGTAGTGCGAGAACATCTTTCAGTGCCAGTTTGGTTATGCCATTTAGAACAGATAGTTTGTCGAGTTTGGGTTGTAAATTTTAAGTTGACGATAATTATTTTGATTTTACTTTATTTAGTTATTAATTTTGTGGGTTGTGTGAGATTGTGTTTGAAGAAATAATTGAATGACTTCTAGTTTCTTTTGGTTTTTTTGACATGGAAGCTTCTGGCGATAAAGTCTTGCGAGGAAGTTTTATTTTTTTGAGTTAGTTTCGCAATTCGTTAAGTGTATATCATGTTTGCTTTATACTGGCACTGCAGTGCTAGAGAAAGTAAGTGTTCTTTTACACTCTTAAGTTTAATCGTGGCTGGTCCTTGTGTTTTTGTGTAATGCTTACAGCTGAGTGCTGTATGATGACTTTTTTATATCTTTTCCATAGATTGTCTTGTACTGTAATACTATTTCGAATAGTATAGTTTATCCATGGGCTATTATTTTTTTGTTTTCACTTTTGTGATTGCTTTTACTGCTGCCTTTTCATATATAATTTGGAGGTTATCCAGTTTATCATGATCGAGGATTAAAAACTTTCACTCCCAGTTCATCCGGGAGGTTGAAAATTGCTGTTCAGTTTCGTGTAAAATGTAAGATGTGCAATTAGTTCCGTTTTTTTTTTTTAGTAGGGAATCCTTTTTTGCCTATTTACAAAGGTAAATAGGCATTTTGCAGAAAGCACGAAGACCTTGCTTTCATGGTTTAAAATGAAAGTATATTTTCTAGTTGCATTTCCCCCCTAAATGACTATTTATATCCCGTTGAGAAAAATAAGAAACCGAATTTTACGCTTTCTTGTTGTAATTTTTACTAATTCTGCACTCTTTTAGTTGCATTTTTCTCTAAATGCTTTCTATATCTTACTGTAGAAAAATAGAGAACTAGTTCACATTTTCACATGAAGTCGAAAAGCAAACTCCAATTACTGCATCGCGCGACTGAGCGGAGGAAGAGTCCATAGGATTAAAATAATAATAATAATCAATTAATAAATAAAAATAAAATAAAAATAAACGATCGCTAAAAATTTTTGTGGTTTTTTCATAGTCCAGAGTTAAGAAGACAAAAAATTTTGAAACAGGGGAATAATAATAATAATAATAATGATAATAATAATAATAATATTCATTCAGCTTCTGACAACTAATTCATCGTTGTCGAATGCACAACTTATAACAAACGACTAATGGTGACACTCACTGTGACAGATTAGTCAAATACGTGCGTTGTCCTGCTACATAATGATAATGATTTGAAAGGACATTCTTCATTGATATTATAGATTATTTACTAATGTAATTGAGGATATGTAATAATGATGCTGACTAATTGTAGGTTAACTGGAGAAGTACAATAACATGTACATTAACAACGCAGTTGCAAATTAATAATTACATTGGTGGTAACACGCAGTTAAAGTGAACATTACAAATGTTCGGTAGCAATTTTTTAGGTCATGGGTAGGGAATCCTTTTTTCATTAGAAGGTCAAAGGTTGCTGCAATGAATTCCTAACAGACAGCAGAACTATAGTCTGTGCACTCCTCTCTGTACTAACGTAAGGTGTGCCACACCAGTGTAATAATAGCTATCATTACATTAGTGTTGCACACAATAAAATTGTGTCAAACATAAGCGATATTTTAAAAAAGATAATAATTTTCGTATAATGCAGTTAACAGCATTTCAAGCTGCCTGAAGACCACTGGATTTTAAATTTGAGAAGCCGAAACGGGAAAGAAAAATGAGTTGCTTTTGTTGACGAACTTCTGGGTTAAAGTAATAAATTGTTAATTGGAAGGCATTTCGAGGAGAGAAAGGTGTTAGGTCAGGAGGTGGAAAACATATTTTCATTATAAGGTCAGAAGTTCTGAGGAATATCCACCACGGTGCAGTTACCGTCAACAGTAGAAGAAAAAAAAAAGCCCCAATTTCCAGACTAAGTCCTTATGAGTATCTTTTGAGGGAAGAAAAGAATTTAGCGGAAAGACAGAGGTAGTAGACGGATATCGAGTGGAAGGATTGGTAGGAGAAAGATCAGCGGTGATGTTATGTTATAATACTAGATAAAGGAGGTTCTATCTTTCCTTAAGCCGTAAGTACAGCACATAAAAATTCTTCCCGATTAACTGAACCAGTCGACACATGCATATTGAATCTTAATTTCAACAGGCAAGAAAGCAAACCGAAATCTATATTAGGTCAAAGGTAAATTTATTTACAAGTATTCAGATGAAATATTTCATTAGGAGAGAAATAAAAACTCGTCATCTTGTAGAAAACAAAATTATTTTATTGAATTATTATTAATGCAATTAATATTCAATTATTAAAATTATAATTGAATTTGTTATTACAAAAAACAGAGAAATTATCATGAAATATTTTGTATAAGTCTGGAAAAAATCAACAATGAAAGCTGAATAAACATCAACGTGTATGAAAATAATCTGTTAAAAAAGCATTTTCTGAACCAACTACAATTTGAAGTTTCAAATTATATGAAATTTGACACTAAGACAATGGATGTAATAAGATTCACTATAAAAATGTCTGTCACTTTGGGTCAGAATTAAGGAGATAATATTTGTATGGACGTCTAGAAGAATACAGTTGTTACGTCATCAGTAAGGATACAATCCAACTGTTATCAAAGCTGAAATAAGTTCTTTTGACGAAAGTGGAATCAACGCATACTATTCAGTGTTATTTGGTACTTATCTCAGCAGGATGCATTTCATTTATAAACGCAGTGGTCATTCACCCTTGCTTAGTGGTCTTATAAGGCGTGGATGTGGCCTCTTAATTGTATTGGTACACCTTCCACAGGTCTTATTTTAGTGTTCTATAAATGTTTAGATGTTATATTTAGAGGAGTTTATTATGATAAGTGTTGTGAAGTAATTGTTCAGCCCATACGTAGTGTCCTCAGATTATCTACACTGAAGAGTTTGCGCACGGTTATTTACAGGAACACTCATTGCTTGGCGAATGTTGGCTCTGCAAAGCACTACAGAAACGATTTTTTTGCATCATTTTACTAATTCGGGAGTTAGCTGAAATGTTGAAGTGTGGATGTTATATTTATAAACACGTATTGATTCACAAACGTAGTGATAGATTATTTTATTAATCTTAGTTTATATCATTATTCGAAGAATTTTCTAGCAATGATGAAGATTTTTTCTTTGAAGATTATTTATTCTCTGTTGCGTCCATTTATTTAGCCAGTATTATGAGTACGTGTAACTGTTTTCAAAATTTATTTAACAATGCCCCCTTTTGTAATCTTTGATCCATCCCTCTTCATAGAAAATAATTAATACAAATACTTGTAATACATTTTTCATCACTTTTTTAGGTTTTTAATTTTTTTAGTAAATTATTATTTAATTCTTGCTGCTTTGCACCGGCCTTGAGAAGATTTTACATACCCAAGAGGTGGAGAAGCACACTTTGGAAACTTAAGTGATACGGTAATGGAACAGTTGTAACTGTTTTGAAATGGATTGTGCGACGTTGTAGTGTGACTAGTGCAGGACGACCGATTCGATGGTTCTTTCTAATTAGTACATTATTAGCGTTTTTACTTTTCGTTATTAGAACTGAATTGTGCTAGAAATATGTCATAATTTCATTAGGATTTTTTGTTCTGGAGAAAGCTTTTTTATTGGCTAATTGCTTAACATGTTCATTGCCAATCACGCGATATCGCGCGATGCGAGTGTTCACCAAACGGCAAATCACGCGTTATCGCGTGGACGTCGTTGACTAAATAAAAAAATAAAAAAAAGTTGGCCACCACACGAAATTCCAATTTTCAGCTTGGCAATGAAAGTGTTAAATTACGAAGCGAGTGTACCATCTGTAGACAAATTACACAAGTCTAATTAATTGATCTTCAGTTTTAAATTGCCATTCTTACTCTCTTTCCTACCACTGAAATCGAACCCAGATCTTTCCAACTAAAAGAAGCTGTCGCTTCCGACTCTGCTGCGGAGGTGCTTAAAGAGAGGAGGTTGTGAGTTTTGTGTTCTTAGTAGTGCGATATCGTTTATATTGATACCTGGAAAGATTTTTAACATCATTCATTAATATGCTATAAAAAGGGGCTACAAAATATGACAAGAACCCTATTTTGTTTAGATATCATGGCTACGGCATGTACATGTTCTCATTGCTTGACTATATCCAATAGGTAATTCATGATTAACTTTGTGAAAAATTCTCTGGTAATCTCTAAAGATGTGAGGATAGAGAATTTATTTTTATCTAGAGGCTTTGTTTACTGTGTTTGTGCACATGGTATATGTTTTCCGGTATGTTCTTTATTAACATGGCTTTTTTTTTTTTTTTTTTTCATTTCTGAAGGTGTGCTTCTTTTGAGATGTGATGATAATGTTTTATTTCTAGAGGTAGTTTTGTAATCTGTTGTGTCATTATTTTTGTTCTATTAATTTTTGAGAAGACATTGAGTTGACGTGGATCTGTAGGTTTGGATATCACCTTTCTTTTCTCTTTATAGATAGTAGCAGTCACCGAAGTTTTTAATCAATGGCGTATAATGTAATTTTATTAGAGTACTTTATTGAATATCGCGTTCACAAATTTCAGAAGTACTGGATATATAGTTGCTTTTGAGCAAGCAACTGTGTGAGAAACTTGTTAGTATAATTTTGTATATTTCTGGGCTAGTCTTCGAGAGAATATCTTTCATTTATGATTTAGACTTGAGTGTGGAACGTATTCAATTTGAACACTTGGTTTATTGTACGTTTTGTTTGATAGGAAGTTATTCCGATTGACTAGCGTATTTACGCTAGTAGTTGTATTTACGATATATACAGTATATATATGATTGAATGATTCTGCTAGCGTCATTTGATTCGTATTGATGTTAAGCTTTTGATGAATAAAGTCTTGCGGGACATCGTGTTTTGCGGTTAAGTTTCTGTATATTTATTGTGTTTATTTTACAAGACGGACTCTTGTTTTATAGTTTGATTAAGTGATTTATTTAAATTCCTATCTATGTGCCAGCACAATGCACGCTATTTATGTAACATATAAATAGCTCTTTTGTTAGATTAGACTGTATCAGAGTGTAGAAAGTGTGACAATATCTTAAACATTGTGGGGAGGGGTTGGAGTATATGAAATCGAGCGAAGTTGTCAAAAATACGGACGAAGAGCAGCGAAATAAAATAAAGCGTACAAATTTAAAGGTAAAGCAATCGAAAGGGGGCGAGAGTGTCTTAACAATGAATGCAGTGAGAAAGAGGTTATTACAAGAAATGGGCATCAAAGACGTAGAAAATTAGAAATCTAGATAAGAAAATGGTAATCCTAGATAAGAAAATCGCAAAAGAATTGAAAAGGTACGTCGATACATCAATTAGAAAGAAAGATCCCTGTTATAAAAGTGACTGGTGTGTGATTTATTTGAATAAAACAACAATATGGTAGTGTATAAAAGGGATAAAAAGTGGATTCCGTAGAATCTATCACTTTTCTTCGCTTGAAACGCATGGACGTATTAGCAAAGAAAACATTTTGAAAAGTGCAAAATCTGATATGAGAAACTGAATGTGCGATTGAATGTTAAAAGTAATGAAACAAAAAGTGAGCACTGTCAGATTAAATAGGGTATTGTTAAAGGATGCTGACTGGCGAGAGTGGACATAAAGAGTCAGAAAAACAAGAATTTTTGGTATCCGGAGAGTTCATCGAAAAGGCAATTCATCGAATGAACAATTAATCGAACGACAATTCATCGAAAACGCCATTAATCGAATGAACAATTAATCGAACGACAATTCGTCGAAATGCAATTCACCGAAAATTTTAACTGATAAAACTGATAATCGAAAATTTTAATGATAAAAGTGGTCCATTTAGAACAAAACCTGAACCGTTCAGAGTGAGAAAGCAATGCTACTTTTTGCTACTTTTAATATGTAATAATTATAGAACAATATGGTTTCTTATTGTCTTTCTTGTCCGATAACTGTTTCATGTCTTCTGTTCATCGGGCTGATTTGCCTGTTTCCGGGAGGAAAGTCCGAGCCCACGCAGCTTCATTATTATTATTTTTACTAGTAGTAATATGCGACTTCAATACAGCAATTATTATGGGATGAATTTTACTCAGATTCGCTATTTGAAACTTTCACAAGAAATTGTCGAACCGTTCCAGTTTTCAGTTCAGCTATATTCGGTGCGACAAAGAAATAACTTGTGCAAATTATGTATTACAATAACTCTCTGACTTAGCGGCATTAATAGAAGTTGTCGGTAGAAGAAGCTCTCTGCACGGTTCAGTTTTTGTTCTAAATGACTTTTATCATAATATTTTCGAAAAAATGTTTCGAAATGATATTCGCAATTCCGCTTTGGCTGGATCAATTTAATGAAATTTTAGTTAAAATTTTCGGTGACTTGTTTTTTCGATGAATTGCATTTTCGTCGAATTGTCGTTCGATGAATTGTTCATTCGATGATGAATTGTCTTTCGATGAATTTTCATGGAACCGAATTTTTAGGGTGAAAGATAGAGAAGGTTAATGCAACTAATGTAGATTATTAGTGAATTTTAGGAAGAATGACTGTGAGCGAAAGAAGAATGCATCGAGATAATGACCGTAATATGATGGATTGGGTTCCTTTTTATTTCAATAGTACAAATGTAGAAAAAAAGTGGAAGAAAAGGGGAAGATGAGAGTTATGTATGAAGCTATTAAATGGGATTACTAAGTCTGAGAGTCGATTGTTATGTTTCTTTATAATAATCGGATGTATTAACAACAGTAGAGGGCAATTTGTGGCATTCTATAGAAATTTTCAGCTTCTGAATGCCCCTTGGTTGGAAAGACCTGGTTTCGGATCAAGTAATGCGAAACACAGCCATGGCTTTGTTGAACAAATTTTCTCTCCGTTATTTTAGAATAAAGTGGGCAACTGAATTGGATAATACAGGGTAATCTAGAAGTCATAGAGCAGTCTGAATCCACATTTAAGAAAAAATATTATCCAAACATAATATATAAATATACACAGGGTGTTTCAGATTTATGTATACACACTCTAAAGCTTTATATTTCGTGACCAATATGAATAATTTTAATTTTTTCTTATTTTAAAGCTAAAATACATACAGTTTTTTACAATAAACCAAATTAGTGGAGATGCTCAAATTATTCAAATTATTCAAATATGCTTCTTACTGTATTGCTCTCCACATTTTCTGCAAATTTTTCGGTTTGCGACTCAACTTGCTTTCAAGTACCCTAAGGGGAAAAACTCAGAAGTATGAGGGCCGGAGACCTTGAAGGATATTCTGCGATGTTAAACAAAGTGTTTTTCATTATCTCTATTGGTATCCTGTCTGAATATAAGATGATTATATAAATAAAGCCATCTAATGTATACTGGAAAGGTAGCATCAGGTTACTAACACTATGCGTTCTCATGCAGTTTGATATTCATTCTGATGAAGTCATTCTTCATACAATCATTTCTTTATTTCTTCTTGCAGCGATAGGTGTAAATTTAATTCTGGAGTTGTGTTTAGTATAGCATGTGATTTAAGCAGTATTAGTGAAACATGTTCTTGCATTACTTTGTTAAACCGATATTAATTTTTTTTTTATTTGGAACTACAACACGCTGTTTTAGACCAAGATTAACGTGCTAATTGAAGGGTCAAGAACATTCTTTTTTTTCCCAAATGGTAGGTTAAGAGCAATTAACATATCACCAGGAGAGAATAAGCTGAAAATCTGACTTGAAAATTCATGGCAAATTAAAGTATACTGAAAGGTTATCATATTAAATACGCATTAACTTTTTATTACAATCTCATCCGGCAAAGGTCGAAACTTGTAGTACATAGTGCCGGCGAGGTAAGGTCAGGTAATCCTAAAATCTTACTCTACAGACTAAACGCAGTATCCTCCCCAATTAAGTTATATTATTGGTTACAAGCCATATTAAGGTGGCATGTAACCAATATGATCGTTTCAAACTATTACTGAAAACTATCTACGGTCTAAAGACGTTCATAAGCATATGTACTACTGTGGGATTACAACTCACAACTAATGGAGATCAATGGATATATCGACTAAACTAAAGAGTTGTATTCGAGTGAACTAACGCTAGAAAATAAATAAATAAATGCCCATCTATCTTAAGATTAAAAAAAAAAATGACTAGCTGAAAAGAAAATATGAGGAAATAAGTTTTAAATTTAAAAAAAAATTCCCTATGTAACATACTTTTTAGAAGTTTTCCTATCCATAATTGTCACAAAATCCTGACCTCCAGGAGCATTACGCAATGATGGAAGAGCCCTTTAGAGTCGCGCGCGCACACATGCTTGCTCGCAAAAAAAAAGGCCTGTTTTTCTCTGTCAAAAAAATCTGCCTTTCTCTTTCAGAGGATGGTTATTGCACTAATATTTTCGTATATAAAAACAAAAGTCTCATTTTTCATTTTTACAGGTGGTTGGTCATATGGTTTATCCATTACTTATGATTGGTTTGCGTTTTATTTTCTGTATAACACCACATTAATGGCTATACTGAGTTACTGCAAGAAGTTTGGTTACTGAGATATTTGTCAATGATGACGATATTGTTAGTGATAACATAGACAGTCGACAGTGTCAACGCTGTTTTAGAGAAAATTTATGAACAAAACATGAACAGAAGATCTGAATGAAGAGCTGATAGAAAATATTGCTGAAGCACAAAGATATGGAGGCAACGAGAGAGAGAGAGAGAGAGAGAGAAAGAGAGTTATAAAGGAACAAACAAGCACATGATGAAGTGTTATATAACGTTTATTTCTTCAAACTAAATGTCACGCGACATTTAAAGTGCCTTTTCGACAGAGCGAAGAAAAGCGGGGATATCCAAGCAAACGAAACTGCAGAAGAATGCCCTCCCCCCCCTTGTATTTTAATATGCTACACTTTGGCAATTGGTTGGTCAGATTAATAGCATGTCTACTCTCCGACAGTCTCTGACTTCGAATTCTACCGTGGTATGAATATTTGTGAAAGTCTTTACGCGGTAGATGATTTTTATCACAGGTGTGAGACAATCACCACCTCCACCCCTGCTTATTGGAGGCCTGAAGCGGCTTCTTGATAGTTCCATGTTTTTCTAGATTATCTAATCCTCAATCCGCTAGTAGAATTTCAAAATATGCTGGTGGCAATGTTTACCTGAAACGATTTAACTGACACACACACACACACACACACACACACACACACACACACACACACACACACACACACACACACACACACACACACACACACACGTGATTAGCAATAAATAAATTGGGAAAACAGGCAATGCTCAGTCTCACTACGAAGAATAATACTAATATTAGATAACTGATTGTAACTTATGTAAATATAAACAAAATGACATGCCTTGAATTTTAAAATTCAGTGGAGTGCTTATAGTAGTGTTGTATCCATGAATTCTTCAAAACTCCTCTATTCATGTTATTACATTTTAAAGCATAAAATACCAATATTCGAAAAAAAACCAGGAAAAATGTTCTACATGCATTATTTTCCCGAAATTTCCTTATCTGAAGCTAATTCGGAAAATGCCTCTAGAGTCGACTTAAGATTTTTAATCGTCTTCTTAAATTTACTGCTGTCATTATTATTTCTCGTTTGTGTTTTCTGTTTGCACAAACAAACAAAAAAACGATCACATCAGAAACCTAGTAAAAGTAAATGAAGCCTGTCAGTAAAAATTATTTATATGATAAATACATTCAGTTAAATTATTAATAACAAATATCCAATATTATATTAGAATTATGCTTTGGTTTTCGTTCTGCCTGTGAATATAAATATGCAGCCGACAAATAAACCACACGATTATGTTTAAATTCGGTAGATACAAATAAAGTAAGAGGATGTTTCAAATAAATAAATAATTAAATATAATAAATGTAATAATTTATATAATAACTGACCACGCACTTCAGATGAAGGATTTTATTCTGGCATAGAATTTGTTACCCATCACCTCTCCATATAGTTGACGAAGATGCTTATGTTTTTTGTCTCACCAAGGCGAAGCAGTCGAAGTGTGAAATGTCTTGAACTAAGCAACAACAGCCTGCTTCAAATACCTCCTCAAATTGTGTTCCTTCACGCGGTACAAGACTGTTAGGTGGGTGGCAAAGAATTTCCCAGTAGTAGCCCCCTAACTTTTTCGTGTGTGTGCATTTGAAAGCGTGTGATACGGCGTTATCACGAAGTTAGGGCAGCTGATACAGTTCGTTAAAGTATCTTTCAATGACATTGGGAACTTACGAAGAAGAAGAAGCAGAAGATCTATTTAAAGTTTATGAGCCTACTGTTGTGATTTTTCTGAGACGTTATAGTGATTTTTTTCCCTGCAGGGAAGAGATGATAGGAAACCAACTGGGGATAAATGTTTGCTGGTGCGATACCCTTAACATGCAGGAACTGAATTATGCGGCCCACCACGATTTTAGTCGTCCAGCTATCGGAGGCGATGATACACCCGTGTGATATTATCTTGTGATCATGTGAAGAAACTGATGTTGTATGTAACATTCTACCACTTCCATATGAGACTATCTAATTCACCTTCAGTTGAAAAGTCCATATAAATGTTCCTCGTGTCATCGAAAGAATATGAACCGAGGTTTTTTCTAATAAAAGAGTAAATGTTCTCACGAACGACCTCTGAATCTCCAGTTTTAATTATTTTTTTAAAATTTTACTAAACTAAATTATTTTGCTTTATACTACTAAATATAATAAATCTTACAGAATACAATAAAAATTATTAATAAATAACTTCAATAGAAATCGAATACGACTCTTTTCATTACCAAAACATTGCTTTATTTTAACGAAAGCAGTTTCTACATTCTCTACAGAACTGGTTTAGAAGTTTTGTCCATCTAGTCCAAGAATACTATTTTGAAACAACCCTTTTCCCCTAAAGGAAGGAGGTGGTGAAGGTAATCGTCATAACGCTTTTCCTTATTGTGCGTCGCAGATTTTGCTAAACATTTCGATCAATTCGGATCTATTTAAATCTCTCTACTTCGTTCAGTGTCCAGGTAGAATCCCATTAACTGTAAGAGGTACTAGATAGTACTTTTCCGCATCTCTTTTCAAAAGTAAATAAATGAAAAAAAAATGCATAGTACATTTCAAGAAGTCATCATCATCATCATCATAATCAAATTTCTGCCATGTATCCTCAAGAGGTGTACAGGGTATGATAGTACTACATGAAAAAGTTTACATCATTACTAACTTCCTATCTACAATTTTCCTCCAAATCAGTCTGTTACTTGTCAAGACTCCAACATTATCAGATCTTATATTTCTATCGTCTAAGGCACTTTGTACAGTATCAATCCACCTATATCTTGATCTTCCTCTGGGTCGTTTTCCTGCCAACCTGGCAGAGAACACTTGTTTTGCTAATCTTTCCTTGCCCATTCTGTTTAAGTGACCATACCACCTGAGATTAGATCTGCTAACGCATTTCAAGAACTGGTTTTAATTAATAAATAATATATTATTTATTATTATCGCTATTATTGTTTATTATCGCTAATTAATATATTAAATTATTCGTTTTATGCCATTTCATTTTTATCCAAGACCACCCGACAATATATAATAAATTAGCTTCACGTATTGCACGTTTTATATTTGATATATTCGAACTCAAAGAATGTCTCGCAGCACAATCTTTGTTTAAAGTTTCTTCTATTAATTGACCTGTGTATCTAAAGTTTTTTCTATCTTTACGATTATTATTATTAATAAGTGGAAACTAAGAGAAGATAAAATATCACGCTGTTACATTAACTAATCGTTCATATCTCAATGAAGCGATTAGCATAAACATTTTAATTATTAGTTTCACATATAAAGCGAATACTGTTTTAGGTTTGTTAATATAGAATTTGTACACGTTTTTTGAAACTTTTACTGCTTTTTTCTTTTACACATTGTTTCTTGTTCTTTGTATGAGTTCGAACGTTCAATGGGGACAGATATTTCCCCGAAATCTATTAACCTCATTTCTTTATTAATGGTTCCGAACTAGTTTCTAGTTACCCTCTAATTATGGAGGAAGGATCTTAGTTTATGATGGTCTTTTGCTTTTGCTCATCATATACTAAGACACCGGAATTTCTACATTACTGTGAACTGTATAAAAACTTTAACACTAAACTTTATACAGGCATTTAAGTTTATGTCTTTTTATACATATTACAATGAGAGTGTAATGGCTTGGTGTAAGATCTTTTATATATACAAAAAATCATAGTCGTGGTTTCAGATTTTTTTTCTGAAACAGTTTCAGAAAACAGTTTGAGTTTGTTATTCTCAAACTCGTCAATCGTAGAAAATAAAAACTTCTCGTTGTTATCGTAGTGTAACGTTCTCCATTCGTTAATTGTAAAACTCTTTTGCAATATGTATAAAAATGCATGCATGAGATTCAACATGGGAACAAAGTTAGAAAACAGTCTTGGTCAAAATGAGTTTCTACATTCACTTACACTGAAGCGAAAAAAAATTGACACAGTAATTAATTAGAGCAACAGTGCATACATTCCTATTTGCTCCTTTCTAGAGAATCAAAGCTTTGTATTTCATATTTCGTATTTTTTCCTTTTTTATACTTTCAAGACGCCTTTAATAATTAGTTATACACTGTAGTTATATACGCCGCCACTATGAAACAAAACACGCTTCAACGTTTTCGTAATTTAGAGAAAAGGAGCGTTCAGATAAATTTAAATCATTATGTTGTTGTTTGCGTTCTCAGCAAGGCTTATTTATGAAAGAAAACTCAGAAAATGAAGCCTTAACCTTGGTAAGCTACAAGGTTGCTTATGTGTTGGCTAAAAAAGGAAAAACCATTCATCGATGGCAATATCATCAAAGAATGTATGATGGAAGCAGTGGCCGAGATGCTCAGAAAAACTTAATATTTTTAAAATCATAAGTCTTTCGCCAAATACTATTGCTCGTCGGGTCGAAAATATGGGAAATAACATTATCCAGCAAACTGTAGGCAAAACACAATGTTTTAGTCGGTATTCTCTCGCGCTGGATGAATCAACTGATGTTTGTAATACCTCGCAACTCGTAGTATTTTTACGTGGCATTGACGATGAACTTAATGTCATACAGGAATTAGCGTCACTTCGCAGCATGCATGGTACTACAACAGGAGAAGATATCTTCAAAGAAATTCAAAAAACACTAACAGAATATAATTTGGACTGGAATCGTCTGCAGTGCGTGACAGTTGATGGAGGAAAAACATGTCTGGCATAAAAATGGGGTTGGTTGGGCAAATCACAAAAGCTTGTGAGGATGCAGAAATATCAAAACTAATCTTTCTTCACTGTGTTATCCACCAAAATCACTTTGTGGAAAATACGTTGATATGAGCTGTGTCTTGAAACCGGTTATTTCTATGATAAATTTCATTCGCTCTCATGCACTAAATCATCGCAGTTTAAGTCTTTTCTCGAGGAATGTGATAGTGAGTATGTTGACTTGACATATTATACTGCAGTTCGCTAGCTTAGCTGTGGAAAAGTTCTTTCATATCAGGAATGAAATTGATATATTTCTTACCGAGAAAAACCGTTACGCACCACTTTTATCAGATACCGAGTGGGTTTGGAAATTGGCATTTTTTGCAGATCTGGTGAACCATATGAACAATTTGAATTTAAAGTTGCAGGATGAAAATAACTTAGTTTGTGATTTATTATCTCATATCAAGGTATTCAAAGCAAAGTTGATACTTCTGGAAGGCCAGATGAAAAATTGTAACTTTGCTCATATGCCATACTGTGCAGAATTGCATAAAAAGGGTGAAGCAGAATTTCCTTTCTCGTTCGCAAATTTAGTTATTTCATATCTTAAACAACAATTTCAGAAGCGATTTGCTGATTTGGACGCCATTGCTAGGAAATACGATTGTTTCAAAATCCGTTTGACTGTTGTGTTGTTACTGATGTCCCAAGTCAACTTCAAATGGAAATTATTGAACTTCAGGCAAATGAACATATTAAAGATAAATACAAGGAAGGAAACTTGATCGATTTTTATAAATTTTTGAACTCTGAGCAGTTCCGAAATTTGAAGAAATTTGCTTGTAATTTCATCTCTATTTTTGGGACAACGTACTTTGCGAACAAACGTTTTCCCGAATGAAATATATCAAGTCAAAATACAAGCAAATTTACCCGATGAACATTTGAAATCGCTACTTGTAATAAGCACTTTAAAATTTGAACCTGAGTTTAATAAGATTTTAAAAACACAAACACAGTTACATCATTCACATTAATGGTTTTATTATAATTTATGATAAAAATATGAGAATTTGCTGATAGTGTTCGTTGTTATTAATATACGATAATTTAATCTCACATACTCTGTAATCAGTTTTTATCTGCTTTCAATAAAACTCATATATCTAGTAGTTCTAGAGTTTTTTTTTATTACTACGGCCCGCTGAACAGTGCTGAAGTACCCAATGCGACCCTCACGACGAAAAGTTTGGAGACCACTGCACTGAACGATAGCTGAGAGCATGGATACCGATGATTTTGAAAGCATCGGAGAATACAGCAAAGTGCTGCCATCTCGTGATCCATATTTTTACTTTCTGAAGTGGTACTGGGTCTATCAATTTTTTCAAGTTTTGCAGTGTTGAAACACTAGTTTTTCAGGAGAAAAATAATTAAAACCCCTACTTATCTGTGCAAAGTCCACTAAAATGGGAAATGTCTGAAGAATAGTTCGCCAAAAAGTTCCTTTAGTCGGCAACTAGAATCGAAGTATAACCGTTTCGCTTTCTAGTGATCTAGCATTATGGAATCAGAAAAGAAACCATTACCCTACCAATTATATATTTGGTTTAATCCTTTATCCAAGTGTAAGCAAACAAAGTTTGCGCCTGAAGTATTTTCAGGACTGGGGCAACTCGTGGCAAAGGTGGTATAAGTTCTCATCACTTGCCTTAGTTTCCCATAATGCAAAGCACATCGCCTTGCAGACATGTATAATGTTATGCATTAAGGGAATGGTCACTACCCAGACCGGTTTCGATCTTTATTGAGGTCTCGTCAGTGGGAGCCAGACCCAGAGGTGATGATACTAATGTGGAAGTAATGTAGAAGTCATATTTCCATATGATTGATTTCCATATAAGTGATGAGAAGTTATACCACCTTTACCACTAGTTGTCCCTGTCCTGAAATTACTTTAGGAGCAAACTTTGTTTGCTTACACTTGGATAAAGGATTAAACCAAATATATAATTGACAGCAAAGCCAAGTGGAAAAACTTCCATCAACTAAAACCATAAGGCTATCAGGCATCTCATGTTCCTAAAAATTAATTTAAATCACTTCAAGTATTCCTTAAACTAAGGCTGCTTTTTTAGTTGTTGGCGAGAAGATTCATTTTACGAAATGATATTAACAGTCAAAATAATTAAGTCTTGTGATTGTTATAATATTTATAATTATGAGCGCTGCATCAAAAGAGTTTCTGAATGCCAGAGTTATCTCTGTCATCGTACTATTTGTTTACTTAACATATTTCTTTAGGTCGGGATTTTTCTGAGTACAGTATATCCGATTTTTCACGAATTTTTAATCACATACTCTCTCATGTTTTCAGTATTAAATTTTATCCCATTCTTAAGAAATTACTTTTTTGTATTTGCAGGCCACATTCATATCCAGCTTTATAAGTAGCCAAATGATTAGCTATTATGCAGAGAGAAACAGAAAGAACTGGCATGTTTAAAGATTTATTATGTACAAGTACGCATATGTCTTAAGTATATCATTTAAATTTCTTATTCGTAAAATCGGAAATAATTATATTTTTTAGTATAAACCAGCAGATGCAAAGTTTTAATAAAAAATTTCTTTTTAAGAAAAAGGCATTACGATATTATACATATTAGACATTAAGATCATTAAGAAACCTTTCGCTTTCTTGGACTATCTGAATTTGGATGCCTATGCTCATTTAGATTATCCAATTACTGTGGCATAGGTAGATGACGTGACTGATCTATATTTAAATATATATGTATGTGTATTTATTTTAATTTTATTTATTTACTAGATAATCCCTTCCCCCCACATGAAGTTTCAAAATAACCTCATCGGCATATGTTTCCGTGTGCTGAACAAAAGAAAAGCGAGATCCAGGATCCACTTTCTCACATAGCCGCGACACTGTTTTACTCTGTTCTGCCTGATAAAACATCTACCAATAAACATAATGAAAGATAAAAAATAGTTTTACTTTTTGCACTGTTACTTAATCATCTTACTGTGCTATAGTAACGATTCCATGCTCTGTTTCAGTTTTTGACGACTTAATTTCTTCTCATTTCTTACAAGGAATGCTTGATTTGCCAGCTTCTTAAAGCATTTGCTATCGTTAAAGTGTCTCTTAACGAATGACACAGTTGAAGCATCGTTAGGGTTGCAGAAATAATTTGGAAAAACCTCTTGGCTAGTTTAAGTTAAGGGATATTACATCCCATATAGTTTCTTAGCCGAATAAGAAACTCAAAGAGTTTCATACCGAATATAGTAGAAACTGTATAAAGTTCGACGATTCCAAGCGTAAGCAAATACCTGGATACTGCAGCACTGATCCCAAAGGGTAGTGCAAGCTGGGGCAACTCGTTCGGCGATTCCAAGCTGGCGCAACTCGTTCGGCGAGTTGCCCCAGCTTGCACTACCCTTTGGGATCAGTGCTGCAGTATCCAGGTATTTGCTTACGCTTGGAATCGCCGAACTTTATACAGTTTCTACTATATTCGGCATGAAACTCTTTGAGTTTCTTATTCGGCTAAGAAACTATATGGGATGTAATATCCCTTAACTTAAACAAGTTATATGTCGCCGAATTGAAGCCTTTGGCTCTTCACATGTCTAATAACCTCTTGGCTAATTAAACCACTACATCGATCATACAGGTTTCTGCCACTGTCTATTTATATAATTTCTTTTCCCTCCCACCCACGAGAGAAATCAACGACCACTAATGAAATAATTATTCTGGATTTCGAAAAGTGTTTCCTTTTCAGATATAAATTAGTAAATGGTGATGAATAATTAAATGAAATCTAAGAGGGAGTTCTGTGGAAATAATGCCACGAATGTTGAGAGAATAACAATATTATAAATGACTGTTTCTTTACTTCTTACTTATTATACTGCTTCTGTTCATGAATATAGGCCAAGAAATTTGCTTCGGCCTCATCTTTTCTTTTCATGCTTCCTTAGTTTATACACAATATATAAGTTCAAGTACCTTTTGTCTACTTGTATATGAGATATATATGACTTCTGCATTACTTCAACCTTGGTGTCTCTCCCTGGTCTGGCTCCCACTGATGAGACCTCAATAAAGGTCGAAACCAGTTTGGGTAGTGGCCCTTCCCATTATGCATTGCATTATACACGCCCGAAAAGGGAGTGTGCTTTATATGGGATACATACTAAGGTAGGTTATATGAAGTCATTAGCCTCTATATACAAGTCTTGTAATATATATATATATATATATATATATACAGGGTGTTCGGGATAAATTTGACAGTTTCGTAAGGAAAAAGAAAATCTTCTTTGTATCTATTAAATTTAATGAATTGACAAAAAAACATTACAGGCAGAGTTAATTACAATACTATCAACAAGATTTACTCAAAATAACCACCATTAGCATCGATCACAGCTTCAATTCTGCTTCGGAACCTCGAACAAGCTGATGCTACAGTCTCCCTGGGAAGGGCCGCAAAAACTGTTTTAATTTTATCCATTAACTGGGCTTTTGTATTACTGGAAGTGCGATTGGTGTCTTTTTCAACTGCGCCCCATACAAAATAATCCATGGGGTTAAGGTCTGGGGAGTTTGGAGGCCAAACATTTGGACTGGGGAAGTCGTAGAAATTTTCAGACAACCATTTTTGACTTTTCCCAGAGGTGTGGCAAGGGGCCGAATCCTGCTGCCATACATACGGCCTACCATTGGCTACCCTTGTTATCCAGGGCTTGACTACAGTTAGCAACTCCACGAACAAAGCCCGAATTCCAATGCCAGGGTTCTTCAACACCTGTTCCTGCAGATTTGCGAGGAATTCTGCTGTACGAACGCAATCAGATCGTCTGCTAGGGATCTTTCTTCTTGCTACATCCTCGTAGTCACCATTGCAAGTCTCTAGTTCATGCCTGATTGTTTTTACTGTATTCAGGGAGCATTGGGCAGCAGTCGTAATATCCTTATTTTGATGGCGGGCACGAATCATCATGATACAAGTTATTCTCTTCCATGATTCAGGTGGGTTCCAGCTATCCATCCTTTCTGACATCTTGTATATGAATGAAGAAGGGTCCAAACTTTTAAATGAAGAGAAGTGTGTGTTAATACATGTAACTTACGGAAAAATATAATTAATTATAAATATGTCAAATTTATCCCGAACACCCTGTATATATATATATATATATATATATATATATATATATATATATATATATATATATATATATATATATATATATATATATATATATAGCTATATATATATATATAGCATATATATATATGCTATATATATATTATATATATATATAGCATATATATATATGCTATATATATTTTATAGCATATATATATATGCTATATAAGCCTGCTTTTTAGTTTCCAACGGAGGATATACATGAGGGTTTGTGCAGTTTCAGTGATGGATAGGTGCTGGTTATTTCTTGTGTGTTTTAGGTAGAAGCTGTAGATGATGGTCTTAGCGCAGATGAAGAGGAAATTGCATATTCTGTGTTTATTTTCTTCTGTGTGGACTAAATTCCAGTAGTTTTCTTGGCTGTGTGCGTAGTTACAGGTGCTAGAGGCAATATTCAGGACGTAGGTGAAATCACTTTGTTTGCGGGAGATGTTAGATATGTGTGTTCCAAGGTACCTGAAACGTCACAGAATAGACACAGATCCAAGAGACTACAGATCTCTTAGCTGAAATCTGTAGAGCTTAGAAGGAGTTGGCACGATGTTATGCCATAGTCTCCACTGTATGTCGGAATCTGGTTTGGTACACTTTGATTTATATGGAAGATCCCACTGAAAACTGAGTGGCATATGCAGCCTTGTACTGTAGATAAGAGCGTTAAAGATGAATATACGAGGGCGAGGTTGGAGACACTGACAAGAGGAAGTGGTATATTTTCTTGTAGTTGGAGGGAAGAATTGGAAGTGAGGCTTCAGATTATATAAGATGAAATATTGGCCCCGAGCAGTTTCTAGAAGAAATATGGATTTCCTGAGGTGTAGCAATATCTGGATAGGCTTTTATAATAGCAGCCTGCATCTGTTGATATTGCTTTTCAGTTTTTGGGTTCTTCATTGGTAGGCTTGTGAATGTTTTCCACTTTAGGGTCTGGGTTAGGAGGTCCCCTATGACTCTTATTCCTGCCCAGTTCCATGTTGGGAAAAGAAAGGGCTGGTCAGTTGTGAGACTTGTTATGTTTCTGTTCGAAAATAGTGGTTCTGTAAATACAGCTGACTCTGTTGATCCTGTCAGTGTGTGATGAAGTTGTGTGTTTTTCCACCGCTGTAGAGCATCTCTGTAAAAATGAGGTAGTTTAGGTGGAGATGGTGCAGGACTGGACATTCGGAGGATTGTGGAACGTGTTAGTCCTCTGGTCGATGATTTCATGATGTAATCGAAGGTGGTTACATAAGTGTAACTGCATTGACATGTCCTTAGGAGGAGGATTATCATGAAGGATCTAATCTTGTTTTCAAGGGAAATCAAGCCTTGACCTCACTTACTGAGTGGCTTGCAGAGTTGATGGTATGTTGTCCTGTGAGTTTTGTTTCAGAGGAAACGTTTGATTGCCTTGTGAATATGGTAGAGAAATTCTTCAGGAGGTGTGAGTACTTTGAGGGTCATCTGGTTAACTATTAGTACTCTTCCTCTAAGTGAAGACATGGAACGAATGCTGTTCAATTTACCTAGCACCTGTTTAAAACGGCTGTGCAGCTGTGTCCAGTTCAGTGTGTTATATATTTTGGTGTTGCCAAGGTGCACACCTAAGTATCTTTGTCCTTTGCTTGACCAGGTACATTCGATCGGAGAATCATTTCTAGCCTTCCATCTGCCTGACCACAAGCCAGTGGTTTTTGCAGAATTTAATTTGGCCTCTGAGGCTTGTGCATGTAGTCTGTATGCTTCCTCGGTTACTGTTATTTCTTTTTCATAGATACGTAGATCGATCGATCCCATGGGTGGTCAGTTGGTAACGATGATGCTTCTTAGTTGAAAACACTTAGGTTTGAATCCTATCTGGGACTCTGGAGAACCTCACAAATCTTTATACGAAACTTTCATGGAGTAACTTACCTCAGCCGAGTCGAGTTAGATAATCTCATACTGGACTGTGAGGATTTATCTCCTGGAAATCAGGTCTTTCGTCTGCAAGATAAACACACAAGATTAAATCGTCCCGTGGTAGCATTATTTACGTTTCTGAAGTTACATCAGACTTTGACTAATGCTAAGCGAAAGACAATACGAGATGAATTTTATTAGCATAATGGAAATTAATGCAATTACAGTATTAACTTGCTGTTATAGATGTAGTTTCATGACTACAGAGAGGAACAAAGTATCTTGAGCAGTCTCTTTACTCTGGAGGAGGAATCCTTGAAATACTTTTCAGGTCTCAGGGAACCTCTGCATAAAAATTAGTATCTATATATAGATAGATAACAATAATTTTTTTTTTTCAATCACGATCTTCGGCAGACCCCCCCCCCCCTAGCGATATCTCGAGGTGGAGAAACCCTGATTCTCATGAAACTACAATATTGCAATTAAGTAAAACAGAACTATTTCGATAACAGAGAAGCAAACAATCTTAGAACAAAAAATCTATTTATGAAAATTGTTTTATTTTGCTTAGTAAAATTCCCATTTCGATAAATGGGAATTACATGAGAATTTCTACTCTACGTGAATACCACCTGTCACGTAGAGATAGTCGTCGTCCTACGAAACATATCTTCTCCTGCTTACTAGAAGACTTTATGTGGCTGTCGCTATGTAGGGAATCTGATTACAATGAGTGGTTAACACACCCGATTTAAGACTGCGGCTTAAATTCCGCCGTGGTATGAATGTTTGTAAATTTTCTTTAAATGAGAGAGATGATTTCATCGTCCGGTTTAAGACTGCCATCCTACTGATAAGTGTGCGTGCGTGAGAGAGAGAGAGAGAGAGAGGCGTGGGAGCAGGTTGGAAAAAAAAAAAGTTCCACGTTCGGATTTTCGAATTGTGAAAAAAAAAACCCATCTAAGGCAAAAAAAAAACAAATAAATAAAACACAAAAATATCTTAGCCCAACCATGGTACTGATGTATTATAGGCTTACAATCTTTCGTGAGGGAATTACATAAAAATATGCGGAGACCGCAGTGCGTTCATGAAAGAGAAGAGCAGACACCTTATCAAGTTTTTGACCTGATTAGTGTGGAGATACACTGCATCTCCACACTAATCAGCTCCTCTACTACCAACTATGAAACGCATCGTAAACAGTTCTAGTATTGCTAGCAAAATACATGCAAAAGTAAAACATATTCACATTCCTTCACCACAACCTCACCACTTGCATATCCGATCAAGTGTAACAGAGCCTCACCTACCAGCTACAGTAACCGTTGTTTGCTCAACTTTTCGTTATTCCCTCCGTTATTCAATTTTCCGCAGTCTGTCTGTCCAATCAGTGAAGTCTTCAGGTTATCTCCTCACCGAGTGGATTCACAAATTAAACTGGCGTTCATTTTAATAATGCATTGACCTAGATAAAAGAAATGCAGGAATTTGTTGTTAGCATGACCTCGTCCAAATTATCTGCTTGAGAAGTTAATTCCTTTAATCCTCCAAAAAACCGATATTTTCGCAATCATCTCTGCTTTCGAGAATACTATAAAAGCCGTCTATAATATCGTCAAAGTTTCCTTATCCACAGTATGTCCTTCTGTAGAAGGGCACCTCTCTCATGTTCTGTCTTTTGGAACTACTTTTTACTTTTCTTTCCCATGATATGACTAGTGATTCAGTTCTTCTAATCCAAACGTGCCCTCACTAAATAACTGAAATAATCCTTGCTGGAATGATGTTCTTAGATTCTTTAAGAAATGTAGGAAACATTCAGAACATATTTCGGCATACATGAAACAACTAGTTCGGGACAAAAAAAATGCACACACACACACACACACACACACACACACACACACACACACACACACACACACACACACACACACACACACACACACACACACACACACACACACACACACACACACACACACAGTCCCGAGGCAAAGTGGATCCACTTCTCTTCCAACTCCTGCACTTATTATCTCCTCCCACGATACAAAAGAAAAAAAAAGCTAAAAAAAACCTTCTTTGGTATTTACCTATAGAGGCATATCAGAAGTTCGGGCTGCTGCCTGAATCGAACGCACTTCTTAACTACACCATATGCATGGATATTCGTGAATAATCCTAGATGGAAAACACATTTAATTTCGCGCTGCGAGACCACCATTCTGGTTATTAGAGGCCTGAAGTAGCTTGAAAAAGTTTCATGTTTTGTCTAGTCTAGACAGGGTTTCCGGATTATTGTAACCTTAGCCCACCCACGATACAATACCTATACGAATATAATCTAGGCTGAGAAAGTTTAAGGATGGAATTTACATTAACAAACGCCTTCTCGCCTTCAGGTTGTCTTTCCACTCTCATTCTGGAATTAACATCTATTGCGTATCATAATAGATATTAAATCAGGAGTCTTTCCGCAGTCTTTTACAAGTCCTACAATCTTTTAGTCTCATTCGGCATTTATTCTGCAGTATGGAAGTCAGCTTATATTCAGTCCATTCATAAAAGAGGATAAATCCTACAGACTTCAAATCATCATCCCACCTCTTTCACTTCCTTTTCAGTTCTTTTGAAAATAATGGAGAGCCTCATTAACACTCAACTCCTAATCTGCGTGGAGGTGTTTCAATTATTTACTACTTGATTCATATGCCACCAGTCTTGAACCACATCGAAACGAATTACTCACCTTGATCCACATGCCACAGTAGTTTGAAGAAACATATGTGAAGTGCAGATATTTTTCGAGTATTTGATTGGTTTGGCATAGATGCCTATTGAGTACACTGCCATTTTATGATCTCCATTCCACAATTTGCAATAAGGCAGCTACTTTAGTCTCCGGTAATATTACAGTATGTTGAATGGTTCCTTCATTTCAGATGTTTTCTTCAATGCTGGAGTAGGTGGTATGGGCTCCACACTTTCTGTCAAGATCTTTCTCCACCGATTCCAAATCTCATCCAAAGTTTTGCTGACAACAGTACACAATCCGTCCTCTTCAACTGAAAAACTATGAGTGCTAACACAGATTCAAGGTCTTCCATAACGAAAGTATTTAACACTGGCAACTGTTAAGGTAACTAAGATGCTAGTGGCTAAACTTCAAGAGCGAGGTTCATTTTGAAAATCGGACTTCCCTACGATTTTCGTTGGAGATAGATTAAATCATAGCTTGAGATAGTCCATAAAATTTTCATTTAGTTGTCCTAAGGAAGTAGAAAGTTACTCTTCACACTCTCTTTCAAAGTTTCTGGAGAAAAACAAATATCTGTGATGACTACAGTGACAAGAGACAACTGAAACGAAGTAAAAATGTTCGTAGTCAAAACTAAAATGAATACATATTGTTTATAAGAATAACGTTATAATAAATGTAAAAATGAGTTGTGTATTCCTATGAATAGTTTGTTCCACTGCTAGAAGGTGTTATATCACACAGAAGCAAAGCAAAGCAAATATGAACAGTCTTTGTTCATATTTGCTTAGAACTGTCTTTGTTTACTTTCACTGTCTTAATTCGCGCGGTTAGCCTAGTGGCTATGCGCTTCGCAACCATATGACTGGGGAAGGAGTGTCCCAGGTTCGATTCCCGTCGAAGACGTGAGGAATTTGAGGATCTTCCTCGGCCATAGCCAAGTTAGCCGGTCTTGGGCGCAGGCAGTAGGGTTTTTTCCGCCAGTTTATCTGGCGTTTTTCATACGCAAACAGGCAAACCGGCCCAGTGATCGCATACGTATCTACAGCCATAAATACTTAACCCCTCAAGAGGGGACTCAACTCTCCCCAACAGGGATGGGGGAAGAAAAAGGGAGGAACCTCTATACGAATAAATAAATAACTGTCTTAATAACTGATAATTCTTTGTCGTTTGGCAATTTAAAAGCAACTAGTCATACCATACGAGGGTGATCTGAAAGATTCTCGGCCTAACAATAAAAAACGAATTTATAATTTCAAAATTAGGTTTATTTTTGAACATAATCTCCCTTAACACTAATACATTTATTCCGGCGATGCTCCAGCGCCATTATCCCGTCCCTGTAGTGGTTCTCAGTAAGATCCGCAAAATACCCCTCTACAGCTGCAATCACCTCTTGATTCGAAGAAAAACGCTGACCAGCGAGGAAGAGTTTCAGTTTTGGGAAGAGACAGAAGTCAGAGGGGGCCACATTTGGGGAATAGGGTGGATGTTCCAACAATTCAGAGTGCAGATCCCTTAATTTTCTCATTTCCAAAACACCTTTGTGGGCAGGTGCATTGTCCTGATGAAAGATGATTTTTTTCTTCTGCAAATCGAGTCTTTTCTCACGAATGTTTTCGTCTAGTCTGGTTAAAAGATCGGAATAATATTCTCCGGTTATTGTTTTACCCTTTTCAAGATAATTAATAAACAAAATGCCTTTAGCATCCCAAAACACCGATGCCATGATATTTCCTACTGATGGAACTGGCTTGTCTTCTTTGGCGCTGAACAACCGGCTTCTGTCCACTGTTTTGACTGCTGTTTGGATTCTGGTATGTAATGGTGAATCCAAGTCCCATCCATAGTAATAAATTGACACACGAAATCAGTTTTATTCTTGTTAAAACGCTCCAAGCACTGTTCAGAGATTTTCATGTGATTGAGTTTTTGATCTGCTGTGAGCAAGCGCTGCACCCATCTTGCGCAAAGCTTTTTCATTTGCAATTCTTCATGCAAAATATCTCCTACACGTTCTTTTGAAATGCATATTGTCTCAGCAAATTCACACACTTTGACTCGTCGGTCATCCAATACCTTATCGTGCACTTGATCAATGATTTCTGGTATTGTTACACTTTTTGGGCGTCCTTCGCGTGGATCATCTTCAAGGCTGGTACGGCCACATTTAAACTCGATAGCTAATTTCTTAATTGTCGAAAACGAAGGGGAATAGTATCCATAAACTGTTATGAACTTCGAATGAATTTCTTTTGGCGTTAAACCTTCTTTTACAGAGAATTTTATAAACGCACGATACTCAATTTAATCCATTTCAAGGGATACAGACAACAGTTTTGCTTCAGACAGCTGTATAAAACAAACTACTTAATAGAATGACTTGCAATTTCACATGGATACTTATGACAGATATACCAACTCAGAAAAAAAAATCTTGCCGATAGTGTTGCCATCTATGGTCGAGACCGAGAACTTTTCAGATCACCCTCGTATTTCAAACAAAGCTAAACCGCACACACCTCAACCAAGTGTGGGCCCCGTCTTTGATCTTAATCACACTTTAGGCATACTTTCCACCAGTTTGTGATAATATGAATACTTATTTTGGATTATTTTTCTTCGAGATGACCACCGGTCTATGTATTTTTGTTGCGTGAATTTTTGTTTCCCACACTCGATATCTTACTTCTTCCCAAGAGTGCTCGCATGTGTCGAGATAGGGACTTTCTGCCGGAGTCAACTTTTTCTACATAATTTTCCTCAAATATGTTTCAATAGTGTTTGCAGCATGGTGACAAAGGTACGTGTCACCATGCTGCAAAATTCTTTTGCAGCATGGTGACAGTTTTACTCTTTCGTAAAACTGTCACGGTGTAGAAAGCATTGAATTATCTCGCATCGTACTAATCATCGCGTTCATCCTTCCAGACTTTAGAGCCAAATATCTAAGTCCATAATAGGACAAACAGACCATTACACTTCGTCACATCTACGCTTTACATCTAACCGTGAAGGGTTAGGCGTAAGGCGTTCCTTGGGCATCCCACATTCTCTTCTCCGATCCAAGAAGGTGTAGTGTGATTCATCTCTCTCTCTATATTATGGACTTCCAGTGTGATAAGCAAATGATTATACTCTGGTTTATGCCAACTAAATCCTCTCTGTTCATTGTTATGGCTGATTTAACTTATGTGCAGTTGCCCTTCCCTAGAAACCGAGGCCGTGCAGATCGCGTAGTGACACTCTACTAAGCGGAAACGTTTCAATAGATTGTGAATTTCTGGTTGATCGTTTCCACACTCAACTGCAGAGATTGCTGTACTTTTGGAGCAACCTTTAATCGATCTGTATTTAGTTTCTTATGTTTTATACATATCCATGTTTCATTCAAGTTCGTGGGGGGGGGGGGAGTGGCAATATTTATTTCAGCATATTGTACGAGTATTTACGTTTCTGAAACAGAAGCTTCGATTTAGGCATTACTTCCACACGAGATACTCGATATTGTATTAAGAGAAAAACTTCCCTAAGTTTGTTTTTTTTTTCCCTCATTCCATTACAGACCAGCACTAAGTGAGCATGAGCAATTCGAATGTACTTTTTCTTCTTTTCTCCATCCCTTTTTCGTACATTTTCTGAAGTACTTGAAAATAGGGCAATTTGTTCAGCGTATATCTTTAGTTCTCTGGTTGTGATGACAGAGTAAAAGAAACCACAAAAGAAGTGGGTTTTTCCATTTCATGCTTTGACTTTTTTTTTACATATTTTCTTAACCCACTTTATTCCAGCGTACTCATTTGAGTACAGCACCTAAAATGGCCTAGTGGTGACATCTCTTGCACGACAGTCAAACGTGTTATGTGCTGTACTGAAATGAGTACGCTGGGATAAAATCATCGACCCATCATTACATTTTCGGTTTTCAGCTGATCATATCTATCAACAATTAAAAGCTTTCTGAATGGAACTGTTTTGTATCTTGATGTTTCTTGCTGAGTGGGCTGATATAAATTTCCCATTCCACACACTTTTATTCTTTGTTCGTTTCCCATTTCAAACTCCTTGCATTGCACCACATGCCCCCTAATGTATATAGCACCAAATTTAAACAGAAGACTGCTGCGAGTTCAATCACTTCCTTCTTACATATCGCACATACTGGCATGGAGTAACTGAAAAAGAATAACTCGATATTCATTCTTTATTTATTTAAATCGAGAACTTGCTTTTTCAGTGAAACTAACCAGACGTTCCAGATTATGTCCGTGAATTCGAAAATGACTTTGGTTTGCGAAAAAAGACAAAGACACACAGAAAGGGCGTACATTGCTCTCTTGGTGATTTCTTGTTCGGAAGTAGGTCATTCTCTATTGAGTGGCCGTAAAAAGAGACAGGGCAAAGTTATCGCCAGTACTGTCTTCCTACAAGTTCATGCACTGTGCTTGTATACAGGGGGGATAATCGGGGTCTGAATAACAGAAGGGTCGTATTTAGGATGTCAGGTTAACGCATTCATGAAGTAAAAACAAGGGGAGGAGCGTTAGTTACTTGTTTAGTGAGTTTCCCTTTCCTTAATGCACTTTCTTTAAAAGAAGACTGGCTTTAAGGTCTAAGGTGTGTAATACAATAAGAAATGGGCTATTAATGTCCGTGAATCAGAAATTACTATAAATCATACAGTAGTCACGGAGAATATTTTTTCATAGATTTAGGTTAGTCTTAAGGAAATATTTCAAAAAGCCTTCTTATAAAATTTTAATTATTAGAATTCCAAACTTATGAACCTAAAAACAATTCTTTGTCTATTTATGAACGAATAATATTTCTTATATCATTAAATCATTTCTTGACAGAATATAATAATTTAAAATTATTATATTCTGTCAACACTGCGCGAATATGCGATTTAAACATTATTTATTCGTTTATCAGAACTACAAATATATAATGTATTAGATATTTGAGTCTACTTTAAGTATATATATATATATATATAAACACAAGATTAGCGGTATGTATGTACCGTAACTCTGCGAATTTGGTAACTCTGCGAAATACTTTGTGGAGGCTTAAAATAGTTTGAATAAAATGCCATGTTTGATTTTTAAAGCAAAGTCCAGTATATACAATGCTTATTTCTTCCCATCCCCACTTCCTAAATGTACCACAGGTTTCCATTTATTTATTTTATTTTTATTTATTTTTTTTGGGGGGGGGATGGCATGGAAAATGTAGTACTTAAGTAGAATGAATTTGCATATCATAGACACAAATATTAATGAGGCAAGGATAAATAAATAAATAATATATATATGAAATAGCACTCTCGAACTGTGAATTACGTTCCTCAGATTGGAACAGTGTTTTTTTTTTTTTTTTGAATTAGTAAAAACTATAAAGCGGTAATTAGATAATTTATCATTTCAATTTCCTATGAAAATGTAGTAACTAGAATTTCAATATTAATGTTTTTAAACGAGAAAAAAAAATGTTTCCATTGTTAGTAGATCTTTGGCACATTCAAGTAATATTTTTTTAAATTTCCAGAAACTGTGATTTCCATCTAAATGATAATAAGAAGAATGACGATTACATAGTTGGACTGTTACGGACAATACGAGTGTTAGGGTTTAGGACCATGAGACGGCGGCAGCCAGCCTTACTCTGTCTGTCCTGTAACGTCTTAATTCACTGATGCTCGAGCTCACTGGTGAAGGCTGGAGACTAGCTTCTCAATGTAGTTAGGACTGAAGGTGCTCTGCCTACTCCCTTATTCAATTTGTCACTTGACCTCGAAGTACATGTTTTTATTTTAATGTGAATAACAGTGAAATTCCCGCATTTCACCAAAAAGCCTCACGCATTAAAGTATCCTATTATAAATTTGAATAAATGATTTATATTACTTAAAGTATTGATTTTAGTATAAAATATATGGGATACAAATTCGTCAAAATGGCTTTTCCTATCCTACTGCCAACCGCACCTTTTTGCGGTACATTCTGTTTTTCATCGTATTGGAAGCAATGGCAATATAATATATGCCAGTCCAGAGTGTAAGTTGGCACTTCGATCATCGAAGTAAATAAATTTGACTACTTCTCGGCTAGCAACCAATTGGTAGAACACTTAAATTGCTTTCAAGTCTAAACTGGAAACAACACGGCAGATTTAAAGGATGAAGAAAGGCATGGATAAACACAAAATGGAAGCAGGCAGATTTATTTAACATTCATACTTGGAACGTAGAGACCACAAAGATGAACAACTAAATGAACCGTTACATGGAAAGGACAGAAAAATTGCAATAATATCTGAAACCAAGAAAAACTTGAATATCAGAGCTAATTAATAATTACGTACGAATTTACAGTAGTACAAAACAATAATGGCAGGCAAAAAGGAGGGATACATATAGTTCTAGAAACGGAAGTAGTTATCTCTATTTATTGGAATGAAAGAATAATACAAATCAGGATTAAACCACAACTAACACAAAGATATCTGTTATTGGAGGAGATGCACAAAGTAGAAGAAAATGAAGAAAGTAATGAAACTTTTTGCTCCTTTCTGAAAGAAATAACCAATAAAGTAAATAATTTTGACTATTAAGTTGTGAGGTGAGCTTTAAAAGTTAAAAGTGGCAATAGGAAAACGAATATAATTGTCAATATACATGGCGAGCAAACAATCAACAGCAATAAGAAAAGACTAACAGAATTATGTAAGTTATAATAATTTTCAAGTAAGATCATCATAAATACTTGGACAGTAGAATTCAGTAACAGATTATACAACATTGAATAAAAATTAGCAAAATTTATTCTTAACCCCAGAAGTTTCAGATGATTTAGACTGTTTGGTTTACATCAATTTCACCAAATCGATTTCCTTTTTGATGAGAATAATGAAAAAAAAAAAAAAAAACTGAAGAAACGGTCTCTTAAAAGACCCAGCTTTAGGTGGTGGCTTTTTAAACAAAGAGTTAAAAAATAACTGAAGGTATACAAACCAGTGAATAAGTTGACGAATAATGATTAAATATTTATGGGATATTTAAACAGAGTACATTCGAAAGCTTATGGAAGAAAAAGAGATGGTTCGATGAAAGAGTTCTTACACAGCGTGCAGATATCTTTAGGCTTTCAGAAAAAAAAAATGTTTCAAAGAAGTATTTATCAATCGCTTTGTTTAATCTTATTTTCAACTAAGATAAGATTGAAAGAAAGAATCAGTTAAAAGGAGAAGTGAAGAAATAGCACAGAAAATATAGAATAATTTCATATCTAATAGAAGAGACAATCTATACATGGCTGCGATATTTTCTTAATTATGGTAACATACTATGAAAGAATTGGGAATTCCGCAATCCAAAATAATCTAGTGGAGCATATTTCTGTACAAATATGAAACAACTTTTAAAACAATAAATCACCTGAAGAAATGGTATAAACATAGAACTACTCAAAGATGCTTATGAGACTTATATAAATCAAGTGGATATTACATCCACAATTATTTCCAAGCCGAATGTAGAAACTATGAAAGTTTTACGAAATTTGACCAGAGAGCTTAAGGATACACTCACCAGCATTTTTCTACATTCGGATTTGAAATAATGTTGGATTTAATATCCACTTCATTTATATAATTTTGCATCGCCGAACTGAAACCTTTTGGCTCTTTATTTTAGTAAATGCTTATAAGACTCTTAAATGAATGCTTATAGATACCTGAATAAAATATAGGATGGGGAAACCTCAGCAGAATCTCGGGAGAAAGCTGCATTTTTTCCAATATACAAAAGATATCAACCTTAAAGACTGCGAAAATTATCGACTAAGTCTTCAGAATATTGGTTATATTATTAAAGCAAAGAAATATTATAAAAATAGCCATTTCAGTGTAAAACGAGAAGCAAAACGGATTCCTCAAATGATATATCTTGGCTACTTTTCTTTGAAATTATTAATTGAAAAACACAGAGTTCAATAGACAAATACATATGTATTTATACTCTATAACAGGGGTGTCAAACTGGCGGCCCGCGGGCCGCGTGCGCCCCGCCCCAAATCAATTTCATGCGGCCCCCGACGCCTCAAGGAAAGATTTAAAAAACAGGATGATTGCTTTTTATAATAAAACAGAAATACCGTATTTACTCGAATATAACTCGTCCTCGCATATGACTCACACCCCTGTACCCTGATTTTACTTTATGAAAAAAGAAATTAAAACGTTTTGCATGTACCGTACATCGCACACGAAAATAAAGTTTAACCACTTTCACTCAGAACAATAACTCGCTCCCTGCGGTAAACAACATGCCTTCCCCAACTGCAATTAGAGACAACTGGTATAAAAACGGCACTAACTAATGAATCACATGTCCTCTCCCACATTAGCCATGCCGTTTAGACTTAAGCAAAACCATATGTTCCACAGGCAAACACAGTATCTAACTAAAATCCATTGTTTTTAGTTAGATGTGTGTGTGAGTGCTCCCACTAACTGAAACACAAAGCTGCAATAAAATTCGTAAACGTGTTAAAACCAAGACATATAGAGTGAATGTTGTTAGGACAGTTTCAGATATTATGGAATTTGGTTGAAGAGAATTAGCGTTTCAGCTCAAAAATGTCGGCTTGACTTTGTGTTTTGGTAACGCGATCTTTTATTAATATCGCACCAATCATATCCACATCTTCATAGCTGTTCTATCTCTATTGGCCTGCCATTGCTGCCTATTTCACGTTCTGCTTTCACTTCTCAGACATTCGTGAAGGGTGTTCATTACGTATCTAAAATCTTGTAAATTACTTGTAATTTTTACTTGAAATAATGGGAAAGAAGATGACGCTATTTGGATAGATGACTTTGACAATGCACACAAGGAAACCGCTCTCCAGGCCGGAAGTAGTTATAACGAAGAGGAGATTCTTGGTAAGTCATCCCCATTTTCATTTTTTTTTCTGAAAACTTTAGTTTCTAAAAATCCCCGCATATATCTCACATCATGATTTTTTAGCTTTAATTTTTGGGGAAAAAAAGTGCGAGTTATATTCGAGTAAATACGGTATCGAATTTATTCGTATTCATACGACATTTATAGTTACAATATGGATGCAACGACCTGCTATAATATGACTGCAGTAATAAAAATTTATGTCACAATTTCAATGTTAGATCCGATCCTAATCAGTCGTAAGCTATATTTATGCTTCATTGCTAATTTACAGCACGCTGCTGGTAGCGTACTGAAAAAGTTGAATTCTATTGGCTACCAGCTGTTTACGTGACGCGCAGCATACGCACTCATGGGAATTCAGCTATGAGTTTATAATTGCCTGCTAGTCAATCAATGATCTTTGAAGTCAGTGCGCCGAATACGATTCAACGACAATCTAGCAGTGAGAGAATCCCTTTTCTTATTATTTTTTTATTTTTGTTTGCAATAGTATCGTGCACTGGTCTACAGTTTTGTGCGGTTTTATTCAAACATTTTTATAAAAATTGTTAATAATATTAATACTATATTTATTCACCGAGGCAATGTCGCTTTCCAACTCAACAAGAAAAAGAAAAATTGCTGATGAGAGGAGAAAATTTCAAGAAAAATGGGAATTAAATTACTTCTGCACTGAAACAAAGGACAAAATTGTGTGCATTATTTGTAACGAAACAATTAGTGTTCCCAAAGAATATAATATAAAAAGGCACTACGATAAAATGCACAAAAAACAATATTCACGCTTTGAGGGTAAACTGAGAGAAGAAAAATTAAGAAGTATGATTTCACTTCAAAGTCAATAACAAGTATTTTCAAAAATTATGAAAGATGATGAATCAGCAGTGATTTCCAAAATGATTCCATTCTAAAAGCGAAATACCAAGACGTTGGTGTACCAAAAATATACAGTTATTTAGATCAAAAATATCCGGAAATAAAAAAGTTTGCAGCAAATATTCTGTTATTTTGGAAGCGCCTATTTATGTGAACAATTATTCTCATGTCTGAAAGGTAACAAAACAGCTCACAGATCAAGATTAACCGACGTCAACCTTTTTGCCATAATGAAGGTCATATGCTCAAAATCTTTGAGTCCAAATTTTGACAGGCTGGTTAATAATAAACGTTGTCAAATGTCGGGGGAAAAAAATAAAATACTGAAATTAAATTATTATAATTATATTATGCAAATATATATATATATATATATATATTTTCTTTTTTTTTTTTTTTAACCCGAAAGTATTATAATTTTTCCCCAAAATATTTTCAGTAACATTTAAAAATTCTTTTAAAAATTAAAAATATACTCCCCCTCCGCCAAAAAAAAAAAAATATATATATATATATATATATAGAAGTATTTTATTTCAACGTAAACACAAAAAATTTCAAACTGACAGGACGCACTGTAAATTTTTGTGATGGTTATTAATGAGAGTTTATACTTTTTTTTAGAATGTATAAATATATAAATATTTGATTTATTCAAATAAAATTTAATTTCGTTTTAATTTGGATTAAATGTAATTATTGTAATATCTATTGTAATTAATATAATAAAATATTCTTTATATTATTTTTTTTTTGAGTTGTCATAATCATTATACTATTATTTTATGTCTTGTAATGCTTAGAATAAATAAAATTTTTGTTATTAATTTTCCAATTTATTCATACTCATTTTTTCACTTCCCTTCGATTTTAATTAGTGCAGGTTTTTTTAGTCGAAACTTTTTTGCGGCCCACTTGAGATACAGTTTTATAGTAAATGACCCGCAGTCCAATTTGAGTTTGACACTCCTGCTCTATAAGAACGCCTTTAGCTGAAAAGGGAATGACTTTTTAGAGACTCGAATGCTTTGAGTGCAGTATACAAGAGTGCTTTGGATTATGGGATACTGAGGCAACTGATGTGAAACAGCGTATTGACTCTGGGTACTGTACAAATATTCAAAAACTCAATTCTTTCTCTCAATTCACACACACACACACACACACACACACACACACACACACACACACACACACACACACACACACACACACACACACACACACACACACACACACACACACACACACACACACACACACAGAGAGAGAGAGAGAGAGAGAGAGAGAGAAATAAACAAAAACAAAAAACCTAGTATATTGGCAAATTCTTCTATTTCTTCCATTAACTACAGAAAGAGAAATCAGCATTGTTTCCAACCAAACGCATTATAAAGAAAACAAAATCTTCCTTCAAGCATTCTTGAAAACACAAAACAAATTTTCAGTCATAATTTTCGCTGATTTCGCGTGAATTATCATAAGGTCCGTGACAACCACGTTATTCAGAAATAATGTAAAGAATGATGAACTATTGTACATTCACTGACATATCCAGATATATGATTAAGAATATTGTTACATTTCTCAAGGTGTGATGATGCAATACTTCATACGTGGTAATATGTCTCCCTACACTGAACTAGTGAATATCATCTCCCTCGAAGTTTGATGGTTTCGATTATAGCGTTATTTAGGAAGTGCGTTACAAGTTTTCTTCCTTTTCTTCTTCTTACTTTTCCTTTCCGTCCATTACTGTCGAACATTTCTCTCTTTCAAGCGAGATAGCATATACGAGATAGCATATTATGCAGACAAAATTGTGGGATAGTGATGTTCATAAGGCTTAAATGAACGTGCGAAGAACCAGTTGCAGCCCAAGTAGATAAGAGTTGCTTTCTACTCGCCGTAGATATTTATGTTAATAACTGACACAGTTAATTAACCAGTGACACATATCTTGCGTTTACAGCAGTTCGCCGACAGAAATTGCTTTAGAAAAAAAAAAGATCTTATGATAGTGAAGGAGAAAAATGGTTCTGAAATGCAACAGGACAGTGCTTCTTAAGTTTTATCATATCCACTGCATTGTGTCTTGCAGGAGGTGGAATAGCGGAGGTGTGGGTTATTTTTCATAGATCACTTGCAATACCTCCGCTTTTGTATCTTCTGTTTAGATAACCAGTTTTGTACCATGTTTCCCGAGGTATCTTCGAGGATCCGACCGCTTATAATGGTTTCCGGCTGTGTGCATCTCATGCTGGAAAAATTAAAATTAATGAGCCACTAGTAAACAGGGACATAAAATCTTCTCGGGCTATAAATTTAAGACAGAAGGGAAATGAGCTTTCCAACTTCCTGGTATTCATGAAAGAGCATTAAATCTTCGATTTAATGTAAGTAATGTATTGTTAGAAATAAATCTTGGTGGGCTTTGGAGAAAGCCTGCATAAGATAATAAAACAGTTCAGACTGGCTGACTCTTCCGCAGAGCTTTTCATGAATAAGATGAAAATTGATGCCACTTTCTTACTATTATATTGAAATGAGCCAAAGAGGCTACTTGCTTCTCCTACTTGTACCACTGGAAACGAGAGAACTGAATTTTTCTCCTGTGTAAACCTTTCCTTTCATCAATGAATACGCCACGTTGTCTTCTCTTTGATTGATGGCATTCCTGAATACCACTGATCATAATTTTATTTCTTGTAACGACTTTAAATGATAATAATCTCAATTTATTTGCTTTTAGATAATCAAGACAGATCTAAATTGCACACAATGCAAGACGCTAGAGGCTTTCCAGACACTCGTGTGCTGTTATTTAATCGTTCTTATTTAACACATTGAATGTTTTCACAGAAAAAGAAAAACCTGTTATATAGTGGTGTTTTAAATGTTTAACACAAATATTAGTGTTTCTGTATTGTTTCCTTTAAAAATGAGAGAATAGGGAAAAAAAACGAGGAAACGAGTTGATTGTTTCAGATTTATAAGGATTTTTTTTTCGTTGTTAACAAAAGAACTTTTACTTGAACAGGAAGGTATAAACGAGGCTCAATATAGCGGTATAATAGAAATTTTGTCATAAAATTGTTTTATTGTTGTGTAATTAGAATCAAGAATATATGTAAACAGTTATCGTTCTAACTATCGCCATTATTCTTCCACGTAAACATTCAAAACGTATCAATAGAGAACAGCAAGCAGCTTCAGCATAGCAATATAAATAAAAATCGCCTGAAAGAGAAATTAAACAAGACAAATTAATCTAAATTTATCTCTTTTACTTTCGTTCATTTTTCTCATGCGCGATTTCGAAAACATTTTTCTTCCATACACGAATATTTTCAAAAATGTTTGGAAATATCGCGGTGTACGACTCTGATATTTCTAAATATTCTTTGGAAGTCCACTTCTTTCCTTCTTCAATTGTATTACAATGATTTTATACTGTAGTTAAAATGGATCTCAAAATTCATGTTTCTTAATCGCGTAAAGGCAAATGGACGTTAACATTTGTGAGCTAACTCACTGAGGTATGTTTGTTTAATGCTTACTAAGGAATTTTCCAAGTTCAGACTGATCGAGGATCAGTATAGATTACAGTATTACGCGTAATATAGAGAAGTATATATATATATTTCCGCATATTGTCAGGCCTCTCTGTTGCTCAGTCGGGAGGACAACGCGACATTTATTTCGAACCCTGTCTATGTCGCGAGAAGTCCTTTATGAGGACTTTTGACTGCAATTGAGTAGGTAGCCCATATGAAGACGGCAGAGTCCTCCGAGAAGCTTCCTGTTTTCATCCCCCAAAATAGACAAACGTAACTGACAGACAATACTGAATATTGCTCGTAGCAGACTGGACAGTAATTCCATCTTAACTAAACCCAACCGATCTTGTGCTTATATGAGAAATCTATTTGGGGAATGTCCGAATCAAATACTCCAGAATCCAAAATATAGTAATATTAATCTAAGTGGGCGATCCTTGGAGGGAGAAGGACACATTTTAGTGGGTACGAATGTTGGAATATGTAACAATCTTAATCATTGCTGGAAAGCTTGAAGAAGGACAAGCTGGTTTCGGGGTAGTAGAGTTTATCACGATCAGATCTTCACTTTAAGACAAATAGCTGAGAATCATGCTATAAGTTTTGTTATTTGAAAAAGGCATATAAAAAAGTGCCAAAAGAAAAGTGTTCAAACCACCGTTATGTGTATAAATGGGACATTATATCAACCAATGCTCAGTCTAGATTTCAATTGTAAATCAGCATTAGAATTGAAGAAGGTGCAAGAAGATGGTTTGATGTTAAATCAGGTGTGAGACAAGTTGCATATTATCTCCACTGTAGTTCATTATCTATATGGGTCATATTATAGCCCTATATGAATTAAATTTTGAGATTTTAATTGCAGATCTTTATGTAGAAATACATAAATTATGATGATGCGATTATCTGTTATCAGAATAATGATTTAGTAATCCTCGATTAATGCAGTATAAATTCTTTTTTTTTTTTTTCTAAAAGAAAAGAATGCAGTATAAATGTTTTTCAAGTTCAGACTGATCGAGGATCAGTATAGGTTACAGTATTACGCGTAATATAGAGGTATATATATATATATATATATATATATATATATATATATATATATATATATATATATATATATATATATATATATATATATATATATATATATATATTTCCGCATAATTCTCTAACTGCATTGAATAACTGCCGTAATAAATGTAGTGTGGAAATCAATAATAAAAAGACAATAAAATAGGTATAAACCTTGAAAACATCATCTGCATTCTTAATCGAGAACCTATAGAACATGAAAAAGATTCAGAAATTTAGGGACAATTTTCAGTGAAGATGACAAATTAAATATGGACATGTACAAAAGAATTAGCAAAACTAGTATGGTAGGAAGTCAACTGAATAAATTTATATGGAATAAGAGAAAAAATAGCCAAAACACTAAATTAGCTGTATACAAGACAGTCTTCAAACTAATTTTAACTTATAGATCTGAAAGCTGTGTTAGAAATAAAACATTTGCTCAAAGTCCGGAGACCTCTGATATGAGAGTTCTCAAAAAAGATTAGTGGATTGAACCGATGGCAATATCATATTAAAAAAGAGGATATTAGGAAAGAACTCAACATTGTTAGCATCCAGGAATTTGTTAGCAGTGCAAATCTCCGGTAGTATGGTAACGTATACAGAATGGGATAGGAAAGGTTAGCCATATAAGTGTTCTTTGGCAGGATGACAGGAAAAGACCCAGAGGAAGACCAAGATGTAGGTGCATTGATACAGTAATAAAAGTCTTAGAAGATACAAATATAACATATGATAAAATTGGAGTCTTGACAGATTAATCTTGAGGGAAAATTTGTTGATAAGAAGATAGTAATGATGTAACTTTTTGATGTGGTGCCATCATAATGTCCTGTACCCACATTGAGGTCTGTGATCTGTGTAACACTGTGATAGTTCTAACAGTAAGTCGACAAGTGTTTGTGTTCTTATTAAAGTCAAGTCTTCTTTAGTGATATCTGCCATTTAAACTGCAGCAAACAGAACGGTTTCCCAAAACGCTTGAAAACAGTAAGTGCACTTATTCCTCGATAAAGATGCATTTGACTAACCAGTATCCATACTGAAATAGCTATTTTTATAGCTATTTCAGTGCTGCACATGACAGGGTGTTGTAGTGAAGTATCTGCCATTTTGTTTCAACTTCAACGTGAATCCTTCTGAGGTTCCCTCAATTGCCTGAATGTCACCGAGACAGTAACACGTATACTATGCACTGCAACAGGTGTGGTGAGCCGATGTGTGACGAAGGGGGAACCAGCTATGCTGCTCAGACTGTCGGCATTGGTTAAGCCACCAGTGTAGCCTCTGTCTTCAATGCAAAAGAAAAGCAACTACAGCACAAAATAGTGCTGTCCACAATTCCGAGAAAAAAAAAGGGAAAAACTGAATGAAAAGCAGAAGACATTTACCTAGCAAAAGCAGAGAAATACAGCAAAGTAAGTCCTTTCTTGATTTCGCTATTGCTCATAATTTAGATTCCTTCAAACACAAACTTATCACATGGAGCAGACTAACCAAAAAATTTCAGTATTATGAACTACTTATAACAAAATAATGACCATAGAGGTGTTCAAAACAGAGTGAAGTATAAAATCGAATGTGCATTGAAACGAAGCACGAGAATGAACGACTGCGAAAATAAGTTTTTCATTCTAAGTACTGGATGGAATGTGTGCTGCAAAAAGAACAAACTGCAAATAGGCGACATACCAAAAGAAAGGACAGAAGGTTTAAACTCTCCAATATAATCGACTGGCACAACAGCGGTGTTCCAGTCAAAACTACAGGCATTGCCTCCAGTAATCTAGGACCACAGCGAAACAAAAGAGAGACCACCACTAGACATCACACGTTTCACCAGCAAAAACCTGAGCGATCGTATCCTAGTCGATAACAAAGTATCGATCTGCTTTCGATCGTGTTTGGATCAAAAAATTAATACAAACAGTACATGATATTGGAATTAGAGGAAACGCTTTAATCTGGATTGCTGATTTCATTAGAGAAAGAAAGATCAAAGTCAGAATCAATGCAGCAATATCAAGAGAGCGGAGAACCTGGGCTGGTGTTCCCCAGGGCTCAGTACTCAGTCCATTGCTATTCCTTTTATATGTCAATAACATTCATCTCTACCTTACAGAAGACACAAAAGTAGCTTGCTGTGCAGATGATAATAGCCATCTGGCACACTAGTGCTAAAATCAAAGAATCAGAGGAGATTCTAAACAAATCCATGTGAGGATTAGAAAAATGGTCAGATGAACTTAAACTCAAAATCAACCCAGATAAAACAAAACTAAGCACCTTTAGTACAGACAAGGAAAACAGACATTCTTACAATCCCAAAGTCATGATCAAAAACAAGCTAATTGAAAAAGTCACAAATCCAAAATACCTTGGTGTTACGCTTGATCAGGAATTACGTTTTGCACATCACATCTCTAACACTTCCAACAGGCTCTAAAAAATTAAATACATTGAAAAGGCTTTGTGGGACAAATTGGGGCGCAAAGCCAAAAATCCTCAAAACTACTTACACTACACTAATCAGGCCAATAATGGAATATGCAGCACTTATCTGGTCACCTTCGGTTTCATTGGTAAAGGAAAAATTAGACAAAATACAAGCAAAAGCATCCAAGATTATCATTGGTGCAGTCTCGTCCACTAATAACATCAGAGCCCAACAGGAATGTGGGCTTGACCTGCTGGAGGACAGACGAAAATTTGCCACCATAAAATTTATAAATAATATCAGAAGCTACCACATCGAACTTATGAACATTGGAACCAAAAATGCAGACTTCAAAGATCATCAACTTTACAACATGATGACACTATCAGGAAGGAAATAGGTTTTGATCAGCTAAATGCCCACATAAACAAAGAACCTCTATTTTCCAGTCTTTACCTTCAAATACCTCCATAAATCTAAACTTTACCAAACTCTGTACAAAAAAAGAACCAAAAGAAATGCTCAAAGAAAAAGGCCTAAATACTATCAACCTTCTTTCATCGTCCAAACAGGTTATTTGTTATACCGATGGATTGTCAGACACTAATATGATTAATGGAGGCGCTGATGTTCTCCTTCTACTCCCGAAAGGTGAAAAACTTTCAATAAAAGTTGGATCTGGAAGAATTGCTTCCAATTTTACCTGCGAACTTTACGCAATAAATAAAGCACTTGAAGCCTACTTAAAATTATCATCATCTCAACAATCTAAGGGAATTATAATTTATGACTCAAGATCAGCTATGGAGACAATCAAAAATAGCAATACCAAGCTCACACAAGACACCGATAAACTTTTAAATGAACTAAAGTGTAGGAAAAAGTTGCATTTTACAATGGATTCCTGCTCATGTAGGCATTGATTACAATGAAGCAGCTGATAAGTTAGCAAAAGAGGCCAGAGAACGCAACCAAGAAACTCACATGATAACCCTTGCTGATGCTGACGCACTAGCAAAAGCTAAACCAATTCCACTGAAATCAGTGATACAACATCAAATTTCCAAAATCAATGCTGACAGAAAGACCTCCACCACGATAGCAAGACTACTAACAGGACATTAAAGAGGAATGAATATCAATACAGATGATACGAGAACATATAGAAACTGCAACAACTGTCCCAATACTGAACTGACACTCACTCACATCTTTACCTGTCAAGCAATTACAGCAGCCTTGCAAGAAATATATCCTAATCCTGAACAACAGCTCTATACAAACAAAATCATCGACATAGCCAAAGCAGTTCAAGGAGCACACGGAAACATCTAAGACTCTTCAAAGGACAAGACAACAACAAAGTCGATCCTCGATAACAAGCAATCCCCATTTCTGGATCTCATACTTGACAAACCTACTGTAATATTAAGAAGGGAAAACAAACACAGAGAAAACTATGTTTCTATGGGCTACGTACTCACATATATTAATGAGAAAGTATGATAATATGCTAACTTATGAATTTCATGTGAATCCAACCCGACCAGTCTCCTAGTGCAACGCTTAACAATCTTCCCATATTCTTTTGAGAAGTGGTAACACTTCTCACTCTAATAACATGGCTATTGCAAATCGTGGAAACATATTCAGCCAAAAAATTACTGTAATGTTTTGATTTTTTTAAACAAGTGGATAGACAATATGCATATAAATTTCAAACTTGTCATCCTACATATTAATATAAGAAACATAAAAAAAAAAAGCTTGGCTTCATTGACATGTCCTGCTAAATAACATCCTAATAAATACTGATGTACTAATTCACTCAACTTCCTATACGTGACACAGAAGCGTCAGCATAAAACATTACCCATTACTAATCCTATATTTTATGCACACTATGCAAAAGAAAAAACAGCTGTATGGCATTCATCAAGGAAGAGCCCAGTGTGATCGAAATCTTAACCTCTTTCGACCATGCTCAATTACTCTTGGATGTCACCACTAACGACAGACATAGCTACAAATGCATGATAAACGCAATATATATCCCCCTCCACACACACACACACACACAGCATATACAAATCCACTCAGCCTCCTCAATGAACTAGAAACCTGGCTAAGTGGCATCAAAAATTGTAAACAAATCAGCTCATCCTTACGGTCAAGGATATTTATGTTAGGATGAGCTGCTCTTCAACACTAACACATATAGCCAGTACAACATAAATCCTACCATATAGTCATAAATAAGAAAATATATATACTTAGGGATTCCTTAACGTAATCATGTCTAGATTATATCAACATACGAGTTCCTATTAATATACTATTACCTTACCTTATTACTATTCACCTTATTACTTTTTTGCAGATTCGCTTAATACCCCTTCTCCCCCCCCTCCACTGTGTACTCTATAAACATAGCAAAAGTATCACTGATAATAGTCTTATAAAATCACAAATTGGAACAGGTAAAATAAATGATCCAAGAAGAATATGGCTTCAAATGTCTGTTTTCTGAAACAGGCAAAAAGCAAGAAAACGGTTAAAAATAGAAGGCAAGGATAATAACCCATGGATAAATAACTATAAAAGTATCACATTAAAAGACAATCTAGTAAAGAAGGTAAAAAAGTCACCCAACAACATTACCTGTAAACATTTCACAAGACCAGAAGTCAACTAACAACAAAAATACGGAGTGCCATTACTACTTTCTGAAATTCCTGAAACGCAGTGCATGAATAAGAATGGTCCTTAAGTATACTAATGGAACTATTAACTCGGAAACAAGGGGTAAAACTTCCCTAGAAGACTTTACACCAAAACTAGTCAGGAAATGAATTCGCATAATCATTCAGCTGTACCTCCACGAACGACATACGATAACTTAAAAAAGATACTTTTTCAACTAGGCTTAATACAGAACTATTAATCCAAAGTCAACAGCAAACCATGCATTTCCATTTCAGTTATTTTCGTATCCAAAATGGAACTAAAAGCTGCTCTCTCTCACAACTAAGCCAAAGATCAGCCAAAGAGTTGATAAATCAGACGGGAGCTTTAAACACATTTTCAACAACTAAATCCTGTACTTCTGACTTGTGAACATGATATTCGACATCTGACTTACAAATTTTGATGTACTATAAACAATAATTACACCCCTATACAAACAGGTAAAAGAAATGACATTCAAGCCAGGCGAAGATAGATTTCATTTATGACACCTCATGACACATTGCGGCCCTGCTTCTTTTTAGAGGCATTAAGCGCCTTGTTTCGTCTCTAGATGGAGGGGGGGTTCTGTCCCCTCCTTCTTCCTACATGCAGTGCAGGTCAAGGCCTCCTCGTTCATACATTGCACATCATATTTATTTATTTATTTATTTATTTTTAAATAGAGAGTCAGTACCTCCTTCATTCAAGGGAACAGCTGTAAAGCCGATTCCGTAAGTCGGCCGCTAAGTATTACACCAGACCTAACCTGTTAGTTACTCCCTTGGGGAGGCTTCCCGATCAACTGGCGAATAACTCTCTTTACTTCGTCAAGCAGTGCCTGGAAGGAATCCGAGTCCAGCCGTGCAGGAGAGAGAGACACTACCTCCTAGGCCATGCTTTGATTGGAGTCTGGGCACTCCTTGTGTGAGAGTTGCGATCCTCGATTCCTTCACTTCTGCTGTGTGCACCAGCTCTTTAAATTTGGCATTAATTTACTTGTAACTATGACAAGCAGCACAAAAATCTAGAGTTACTGCGGTTAACAAAATCTGTACAAAAAACATCTCTACTTAAGGATGATTCTTGCTTCATGCACTGCGTTCCAAAAAATTCTAAAAATGCTACAACAAATTGAATTGCAAAATAACAAAATTATACCCCCAAAATTCAACAAAATCTCAGAATTCTATAAATAAACAACACCTTTCAGGTTGAATTTACTAACACCGGAGGTCTGAATTTTAATGTCAATGATTGCACCATTATCTACCTACATCCAAACCTGATATGATATTCATCACTGAACCACAAATTACATCCTCTGCAACAACACCACATCTTAATTTTACACCTTCCTCTGCATCATGGAAGGTGTAAACGTAAACTTTCCATGATGCAGATCGTAAGAAAGGTGGAACTTGTGCATTTGTTAGGCCTGATGCCAAAGATTTTGACCCGGAATCCCCTTTATATGATCTGGAAGAAAGACAATGCTTCGCTCTCCCTCACTTTTGAGAAGATTCTTCTCGCCAGTGAGGATCAGTTTTTCTCTTCTTTGGTTAACTCTCGCATCTAATCTATTCTGGCATAAACACATCAGGTCCACAACCTCTTCACCCCCCCCCAAATCTCAGTATTCTTTTTTTGTTCCAAACAGCACTTCTCTCCAGCTCAATTCTTAAAAGTTCTAATCCACCCAACCAACAAAATACGGTTTCCGCATTTGGGATGGTGTAGAATGTTTATTCCTTTCTTCCTTCTTGTACATACACGGCACTGTTGTCATAGATCTTGTAGGGACATCTCCTGTGCGGGTTGGATTTAAAAAAAAATCACAGCAACCAGATCTTTAAGCTGCATAGAAAAACTGATACTCACATGACCACAAAACTATTTACAGAATTACATGATGTCAAAAAACCAGTATTCCAGAAAAAGAAAAGCCATAAATACAAAGAATAAAGCACTAGATAAAAACCAATTCGTTATCCTTATACTTCTTGACCTAACCAAATCTTTTGACACATTTGGCCATCACAATCTGATGAGCCAGGTATACTAAAATGGAATAAGAGATGCCCTACATACCGGGTTTAGGAATTATCTCTAAGACAGAAGACAAGTAATAAAAATAGGCACATATTGTAATCAAGGCATACAAACAAAATATGGAGTCTCTGAAGGAGCAATATTATCATCTACTCTGCTCAACATATTCATAAAGGACATTCACAACATGGAGGGGCAAAGTCAAATACACTATCTACCAATAACTCTCCGGATACTCCTGTTAGTTGAAGTTATGGAACACTCCAGGTTTGTTAATAACATAAAAACTGGTGTACAGAGTAAGAAGCGGTATTTCATCGTAGCAGTTGAATACAGTATGACACATAAACACAGTGACTTCGAGAGATGTGTCATCGTGGGCTGTCACATTTGTGGCATAGCCATATGTGCCATTGCCGCTCAACTGGAGCATCCAAAATCAACTATTGGCGATGTGATCAACAAGTGAAGACGTTCTGGCATCACTAGTGCAGGAAAACACCCAGGGAGGCGCCGAAAATGACTGACAGGGAGAGGAGGGTGTTAAAACGGGTGGCAGGAAAAACCGGCTGCAATCGGCACAGCGGCGCAAGCCGAACATCACAACAACGAACAAGTCGGCTCCTCTGACCTGGTTGAAAGATCATGTGACAAATGACCTGTGAAAAACGGTACACTGGAGCGATGAATCAAGGTTTACATGATTCCACTCTGATGGCAGGGTGTTGGTGTAGAGGCAGCCTGGTGAACGCTTGTTACCACAGTGTGTTGAACCCACAGTAAAGTTTGGTGGTGGAAGTGTAACGGTGTGGGGTACATTCAGCTGGTTTGGAGTGGGACCACTGGTCGTTGTGCGTGATTCTATGAAGCCAGCTCAGTATTATGGATAATCAGGTGATGCCTACACTGTGGAGTTTTTATGGAACCGACATGTGTTACTATGAAGACGACAATGCCCCATGCCACAAAGCTGCGGCTGTTATGGAATGGTATGAAGAGATGGTATTAAACGACTGCCGTGGCCTGCGCAGAGTCTTGACCTCAAGCCCATCGAACACCTGCCTGTAGGACACATTGGAGCGGAGATGCGTCCAGAGCAGCACGTCCTAGATCTATCGTTGAACTCAGTGCTGCTTTGATGGAGGAATGGCAACATTGATGGAAAGCCTCACTCAAGGTGTGCAGGAGGTGATCAAAGCTAAAGACGGATATACCCGATATTAGGATTCGCTTGCTGGTATAAACTGTAAATTGATAACGTGTGCGGACAATTACTGGTAGATAGTGTATATCAATATGAAGGTGATAACGCATTACTTACACATACCAATCAACATAGTATATTATTTGTCGGGAGTCTATTATTATCAAATGATATCTGTCTGTCTGTATTTTCCCAACTACTGTTTAAAGGCTTCTCACATTGTGGGAGGCTGGATCTACTTCTCCCATGGTGACCAACTCCATCTTAGGAGAATGTATATATAGTTGTATGAATGAATGAATGAATGTATAAAGGTGAAAGACAATCAGAAATATTTATGCCTTAGGCGGAATTCGAGCAGCAGTCTCTTGACTGGGGAGCGGATACGCTAACCACTCGGCCAACCAGGCCGGCTCAAATGATATATTTGCGTCTTATAAAGTATTTATAACTGCCTCAATCCTGGATGTTGGTTCTTACTCTTTCCCTTTCCCTTCCATTCTAGGGAAAAACACTTGTTTTACTAAGCTGTCCTTTCCCATTCTGCTTACGTAACCATTTCACCATAGATCGACTCTGCCCTACTGGATGTTAACAATATCAAGTTCTTGGGATAGTAAACAGATGGCATCAATATCTTCATTTTTAATAGGATATTGATGCTGCCATTGGTGCCATCTGTTTTACTCTCTCAGATGTCTGTGGTTTCTAGTCTTTGATGAACGGTTTATTTCTAACCCAGCTCTCAGATCCATAAATTAAACTTCGTTGAACACTATATTGTCTACAGCTAGTTTAACGTTTGGGCTAATTTCTCTGTTATTCCACAAAAATGTGTTCATTTGATTTCCTACCATACCAGATTCTCTAATTCTGTTGTCTATTTTCATATTTTGTTTGAAATCTTCGCTAAAATTTGTCTAAACAGCAGAAACTGTTCACTTGTTGTATTGTATATAAGATTCCCATTCGGATGCAAATAATGTTTTCAATGTTCCTTCCTATTTTCATAATCTTTGTCTTTTAATTGCTGATTTTCTTCTCGAATTTGATACAGCATTTATTCAATGAAGTTAAGGAATCCTAAGAGTTATAGTGGATTTATTAAGAGTATAACATCATCTGCATAAAGAGAAGAGATTGACATCCCTAATTTTGATATTAGATTTAAAGACGCATTCCTTCATAATGCGACCCATGTAGATGACGAATAACAGTGGAGATAGAGCGAATCCTTGTCTTACACCTGATTTAACATCCAAAATCTTCTTCATACTTTCTTCATCTTTAACTGCAGACGTACAGCTCAAATATCTATTATGCATTGCTCGATCTAATGTTACAATGCAAAGTTTTTTGCGCGTGAAGTATCTTCACCACTAAGCTACTTGTATATGTAATAGAGACTGGTGATTTTTTTTTTGATGACCCCACACATGATACGTCACGAGACCCATAACACTACATCGTTGCGTGTGGACAAGTGATTAAAAAATAACCTCCCACTCTTTAGAGTGGGAGGTTATACTCAGTGGGAAAAACAGTATGGGGAGACTGTTCCAAAGAATAGAGGTGGATGAAATGAAGGAAACTGTTGAGAAGTTAGTTTAGTGTGTTCGACGCTGAACAGTATATGGGTGTTGGTCAGCCAGTGGCTGCTCTAGTTCTTACATGGCTAGAAGAAAGTGGAAGAATGGTAGCAGCCAATTCAGACTAGCGATGCTCATGAAAGTACTGACAGAAAAGGCACAGAGCTGAAACGGAGCGCCTATGACAAACTGAATGAATAGTCTGTGAGGCTGCCTATTAAGCTGTTCGCTCTCTTCTGAATATCATCAGCAATTATTAGGGAGGTCTTGGTCCACCCCAAATGTAGGAACGGCATACAGTACTCCAAAGTTGGTAGGATCTGAGACACAAAGTGTTAGAGTTGAGAGGAAGAGAAGTAATTTTTAAAACGGAAAAGAGAACATCAAGCTTTTCAGAGGCTGAGGAGGCTCTATAAATAATACATTTGTGCCAGGATAAACTGGGCTTCCCATGAATTGCCTTAGTATTCCATAATGCAACGCACACATCTTTTAGGGCATCTACTCGTATAATACTATGACTTATGGGAATTATCGTTCTTTACTGGAGATAAAGTGCAGGGATATCTCTATCCACAAACTCTGAGTGATCTACAAGATTAATCTAAATCTCACTAAGTAACCCTAAAGGATCACTACCAAACTCATCACTTCTGAACTGAATCGCTCAAGGACAGGATACTCAGCGACAGGTAAAAACCCCTCATCGAAGAAAACCGCACTACTCCCCATGAAGCAAGCTTCCATTAGCTTGGAAGCCAGACCCAGAAGAGATACCAAAATTTTAATAATATGCAGAAGTCATATATTTCCATTATATAATTAGTAAAAAAAGTTTACCACCTTATTATTAAAATTCTCTGGATTAGAGAGAGAGGCGTACAAGATGAGATTTCAATAAAGGTCGAAACAGGTCTGTGTAGAGATCCTTCCTATAATGCATAGCATTATTCACATCCGAAAGCGGGGAGGAATGCTTTGCATTATGGGATACTGAGGCAGTAATGTGAAGTTATCAGTCTCTATATACAAGTAGTCTAGAGTCATGAAGGTACTTTACGCGCGACGTTTGTTGGCCTACACTTGAATAAAGGATTAAACAAGAATATGATTTCTCGGCAAGTTTAGTTTAATTTTCACATTCAGTTTTATTTCGATTTTTATAGATAGGCACTATGAGAACGTCACTTCCAATCATCTGGACTTCCACTTTCAGATCATTCCTCCTTAATTATGCAGACTCTGAGTGATTTTTTTTTATAGTTTCATATTTGAACATTTTTGGATTCAATATCACTCACTATTCCAGTTCTTTTTAACATTTCAGGTTTGAGTGTATTTTTACGCAATATTTTCTACCACTGCTCTATCACTTCTTGTTTCTTTTTTATTTACTAAAATAAAGAGCCAAAAGGCTTCAGTACAGCAATGCAAAAATTATAAAAATCAAGTAGATATTAAATCCAACATCATTTCAAAGCCGAATACAGAAATGATAAAAGTTTCTTATGCAATTTGACCAGAGAGTTACGGGGATACACTCGCCGGCATTTTCGATTTGCCCTAGCCGGACCTTATAGAGGACGCGATCACTATAGGGTCTGTATATTCGCCTCCCCTATAAGGTCCGGCTAGAGCAAATCGAAAATGCTGGCGAGTGTATCCCCGTAAACTCTCTGGTCAAATTGCATACGAAACTGTTATAGTTTCTGTATTCGGCTTTGAAACGATGTTGGATTTAATATCCATTTGATTTTTATAACTTCTTGTTTCATTTAACAATCTTTGAAAGTAATTTTAAAAAATAATTAATAATTAAATAAGTTGCAAAAAATATAAATTTAATATCGAAAGTAAAAAAAAAAAAATCCATAACCCAACCAGTGGTACTAATTTGATATAGGTTTCTAATCTTTCTTTCGTGGGTGGCATCAGTCTCACACACACTGAAAGTATATCAGTAATCTAAAATATTTCTATTTTCAAGTTTCGTTCACTTTATCATCTTCGATTCTTTTTTATAGTATTCTTTCTTCCATTTTCAATGTGTTTTCATAGTCTTCGGAAAGTACCACATTTCCGATATTTATCTCTTATATTCTTATTACAATCACTTTTCCATTACTTTTGTTTACCTAATTTTACAAACTTCTACTCTTTTATTTTTTATTTTTTCCTTTCATTATATATTTTTCGGAGCACACACGGACTAACTTACTAAGAACTTAGATATGCTTTTTCTTTCCCACGATTGCTTCTTCATCTCCTGAATGTACAACTAGAGTTCTGATTTTTCCATTCTTACTATTCTAATTATTCACCCAGAATTAAGTCAATGTTGTCTTCAGAGTCTACCACTGAGTCTCCAATCCTTCGTTTTTATTTTCAAATCCGTGCGCATCATTTTGAAAAGGAATTTAGGTGCAAAAATTTTCAAAAGAGTCAAATTCGAACAGCTTTCAGAAGTGAATTATACTTTCAAATATAAATATAAACGATAATCAATTTTCTTCCTCCTTAAAACTTAATGATGATCACTTCTTATTTCCAATCCCCTGTACACTCTTGTGTCCCTGGAACCAGTGTAATGACATTGATATCAATATTGATATAGCATTTTGGGATATTATTATTTCTCTCGTTTTCTTCTCATGTGAGTATCTTTATGTTGGAACATGGCATTAGTATTGACTAGTACATTTTCAGAAATCCAGCACATTCTTACCCTTGTTATTTTGCTTTGCTCTTTTCTCCATTTCCCACAAACATTTCTTTCTCTTTCCTATTCATTTTCAGCTCTGCTCTTCTTGTGTTTAACAAGACAATTTCCCCTGTTTCTTTTATGCAATGTACCTTCTCTTTTAACTCGAAATTTTTAAATTCATCCACTTTCTTGTAGAACCTTTTGCAGAACAATGGCCACAAATGTCTCATTATTTCACACTGATGTCTGCCAAGGTCGGTCATTCTGCTTGAAATTGCTATTCAAGATTATCGTCATATTTAGTATTGAATATTCATTCCTTTCCATATTTATTAGTGCTTTAATATAACAAGTTGTAGTCGTTATTTAGGAGAATCTCATATTTTTTATCTTCTTTATTTTGGTAACACTAATTACGTCGACGTGGTAATTCTCTCATATTTCTGCGCCTTCATCCATGTTCGTTGATGATGTTGATGCTTATCTTGAATTCTTCTGCCGATGAGATGGAGTTTGTTCCAGGAGCTGAATTTTCTCTGTTCGTCCTGATTGCGAAAACGAGGGAGGAGGAGGAAAGAGCTTGTTTATCGTCTTTTGATTTAAGCCAATACTAATTGGATCTAGTAACTTTAATACCTAAATTTCTAGGTATAGTTCGCCGACCGTTTGTAGGTCCCTGCTTCGCGTCTTTCCAAGAATAGTCGATTCATACTGAAGGGAAGAGAGAAATGAAGGACGTCCGAATTGGTCGCCAACACGCGAAATCACGTGCTTTATAGGTAAAATTTTCCAAATGTTACACAAGCAACATAGTTAACTACAATAATCATAAAAGAGAAGTTAATTTTCCGACCTGTAATAATAAACAACTCTTTCCACAATACGGACTGATTACCCTATTATCGGAATGGATTCTCCTTTTTCTGAGATGGCAGAAGTGTCGAAGGATCTCTATAAGTGGGCGAACTATAACAATAGAAACGTTAATTTCATAACCACTTCAGAGAAAAATAATTAGTTTTAAAGCTATTTGTTTGAAACTTTTTTCTTTATTACAATTTTTGAAGCATGTCCTCATTCTGACTTTGCCTTAACGCACACGACCTCATAAAGAAAAACGTGCCCTCATATAAATCTAATTAATGGTTTAATAGGACTTTCAACTCTGTCTACATTTTCTGTTTTACTGTTAATTTCATATGCACTCTGTCCGGTTTGCCTGTTTTGCTGGATGAAAAATGAACACACCAGCCGGAAACATAATTAACAGTCATAATAGAATGTTCTCATAGCAATGATGTTTCTACCGTAATTCAAATCATGCCATGTCATAGTCATCTGACTACAGCTTCAAAGAGTGCCTCCAACAATAACTGACTTTTAGCTCCCCCCCCCCATACTTGGTATCTCGGAAATAAAATATGCGGAAGAAAGCATTACTTGGCATCTGTAACTGAACAAAAGTTGTTTCCTACAAGACAACATGAATGCGACTAACAAATCCCACGCAAGTCAGCAAAGTCTAACCTTGTTAACATTTTCCCCACAGTCTACAGATAGACCGAATTAAAGCGTTTTATGCAGTTCAATGTTAAAACGACTTAACGCGGACAATATTTTTCTCGAATATTTTCCCTTCTTTTTTAAGTCAGCAAGTGTAACCTTCTTAGACATTTCGCTCTAAACCTAGAAATAGGTCGAATGAATTAAAGACAGTTTTAAGAAGCTTACCGTCTATTCTATCCAACTCTATTCCGCCTTCCAGATATTATTATCCAAATCGGATGGAAAATAAACTTCAGTAAAATTCTGCAGCCTACTTTGAACGTCAGAAAAAAAAGCTTTCTTGTGTACAGACACAAGAAAGCTTTTTTATGTATGGTGAGAGGGAGAGACGACACGTATGCTAAAAGTAGAACACGACAATATTTGTTGGAATGCATTTTAAACACATAAAGAAGATAAATTCCTTATCTGAAATAAACGTAGGGTTATGTTCTGTGGATCTATGTTTATAAACAAGAAGAACAAACAAAGATTTATCATTTCTACTTTTTTTTTTCTACACTAAATGTTGCAAAAACATAGGAGGAAATTTAAAGAAGCAGTCTGACCCTCGTGCTGTCAAAGTGGATAATAAAAACTTTGATCTCCGCTGCCTATAAAATTTGTGTATGAAATTTTAATTTTAGCAAGGGAAGAGGAATGTCTTATATTAGTGGTTTTGGCAAAACTAGTTACAATTACGATTGTCATCACCTTGTGTAAACAATTGCACTCCCCCCCCCTTTCGCTTTATCGTAATAGATTGATCTATCAGTAAAGAAAAAAAAAATCGGATCGCCCCCTCTCTCATAAGTGCTAGCTTACTTGAAAATAATTCAAAACAAATAAATAAATAAAATAATTAATTAAGAGGGAGATGTTAAATCCCGTTTTATTTTATAGCCGGGTACGAAACTCGGGTCGAAATCCATCGACATCCGTAGAGTTTCAAAGCCGAAAAAACTATCGGCGGAGCCAAGTGTAAATGATCACTTGGATAGTACAACACCAGGGCAACTCCATGCAAAGGTGGAGCAAGCTCCCTCACTAACTTTAATATTCTTTCATAATGTAAAACCCAGCTCCTAAGAGATGTAAATATATTGTTTTACATTATGAGAAATAGGTCACTACCCAGACCGGTTTCAACCTTTTTTGAGGTCTCATCAGTGAGTAGGTAGAATGGGAGTTCTTGTCTTTCATTATCGGCCTTTGGAGTATAAAGATTGCTGAAGGTCAGCAGGTAGTAATACGGGAAATTAAAGAAAGGTAGAGTAGGAGGTAAAAAGAGGCCTCAGTCAACCTGTTTAGCTGTATAACCCAGAGGTTGTGGCTAAAAGGTCTGTAAAACATAATCTCCTTACACCTGTTCTAAAAAAAACTTAAAATTTACACTTCACTTTATACGAAAAACATAACTTTAGATTACATTAATCCAGGTGTCTGGAGACGTCATCTCGTAACCCCTAAAAAAGAAAAATGTTTGTTAAAATTTGGAACTTAGATTATTCTAACTTAGATTATCCTTACAACTGAAAAAAAAAAAAAAACTGCGATAGCGGGATCCGTATTAAGGTGGACTTTATCAACCAGAGAACCGAGAGTTGGGGGAAGAACCCGGCCCGAGTGATGCAGCCCACAAGGAGCTGCACCGCCTCAACGTAAGCCTTCGCAGCTCGGGTTCTCAGGTCTACCCCCTCCTTAGTGGACTAGAGAACCAATAAGTTGTACAATATAATTAAATATTTAGTTGATCTTGAAAGGAGGACAAGTTTTTAGTTTGCCCTTAACTCTTTTTTGTTGTATGTTTCTGTAAGCTTTGAGAAGCTACTTTTTTTTCCCGGCCATTTATTATTTATTTGGTAAAGAGCTTTATACAGCCACCTTTCCGTTTCTTCGTTTAGTTCAGGGATTCCTTTTATCTATGCTCGGTTTAGTTCACTTAATCTTTCTATATAGAGGTCTCCCCATTCGAAACTTATGGTCTCAGGACCTGTGAGGAGGATCATAGGTGTCCCTATTTTGTCTATTGCCCTTTGGAGGATTACCTCCGAGTCTTCTGGGATTAAGCGCATTAGAACCCTTTGGGCGTCTACGGCGAGGATGGATTCTTCCTCCGATTCCTCGGCTGGGGTAATATTGCCTTTTCTTGATTACTCAGTCTCTTCTTGGTTTTCTATTCTGATCTCCCTTTCTTCCTCAGAGTCAGATGCTTCTTCTGGGCATCTGTTATCTGGTTTTGTTCTCTTCGTTTCTCCTTCTTCAGGGCTGATTGGTCTTTTTTCTGTGTTGCTGCTGGCTTCCATTTCTTCTACTTCTGTGGTCTCTTCCGTCTCAATGCGAGTTTTCCTTGAGTTATGTTTCTTTTTTTTCTTCTTTATTTTCCATTCTGAGTTTTTCGTGGCGGGGGCGGCTAGATTTCCTGTTGTTACTGTCACGATAGCTGGGGATCGGATGACTGGAGAGTCTTCCAGCTCCGTTGTTTTAAGCTCCTCTGCTATAGCTAGAATGTCGTCCTTTTTTGCGGGTTCAGGTTTATTTACTGGAGTGGTTGCTGGGGTAGGCGATATAGCACCTCCTATTCCTTCTGCTTGTGTCCTGTTGGCACAAACGTCTACCTTGTGGATTGTATTTCCACATTTCAGGCAAGGTGCCTCACACTGGGCTAGGGCATGTCCTGCCGCCATGCAGTTCCTGCATTTGTTCTTGGGGCAGTCTGCGCCTAGATGTTCGAGTGATCCGCATCGAAAACATTGCTTTCTTACACCAGGGTAGTTGACTACTATCCTGGCAGAGCCTAGAAATACAAAGTTGGGGACCTCGGCCAGTCTTCCAGTCGGGGTAGTCGGCATCGTTGGTGATTTTGACGTCCCGTACGTCTTCCCATTTTGAGAAAACCTTTTTTATTATCTCACTCCCTTCCTCGAGATATTCTACAGGGAACCTTCTATTCGTAGTGTCTTCAGTAGACTTCCTACTACGAAGAGATAGATCTTTTTCCCTTCACATTCTACACCTGCCATTAACTTATTCCTGGTTTCTATATCTTTCACAACTACCTGGTATCTACCTGCGCCATAAGGGGTAAAACCACTTAAGGGGTAAAACATATCTTTTGTGCCCCTACTATGTCGGCGAGAGCTCTCGCTAACGTCCTCTTCGGTACGTTGACGCCTGCCTCTATACCGAGGGTCTTCACTCGCGGCAGAAATGAAGTCATTTGGAAGAGAGAAAAATATCTCAGTAGGAATTAAGTCCCAGAAAAGTGGATAGACCTTTAAACCAGGGCCAAGAGTTCACCGTTTGCAGAAATCTCCTGCTACACTAGGTAGAGGCAGAAGACTACAAGCAGGCATCAGGCCAAAAAGAAAGGACAAAAATAACTAAAAAAAAAGTTCTCACCAAGGCTAGAAACTTCTGGCAGCAGGACTGGAACATGCAGCTCTTTTTCAGATTCCCTGGATCGGGCACTCCTCACAAACTGGATCGTGAACTGGAACTCATCAGTACGTAGACCTGGAATATCAAGGTTTTAAGTGAATAGAAACTTACATAGTAGAGGTATGTAAGTTTCTGTTCACTTAAAACCTTGATATTCCAGGTCTACCTACTCACTGCTGAGACCTCAAAAAAGGTTGAAACCGGTCTGGGTAGTGACCTATTTCTCATAATGTAAAACAATATATTTACATCTGTTATTTACATCTCTTAGGAGCTGGGTTTTACATTATGAAAGAATATTAAGGTTAGTGAGGGAGCTTGCCCACCTTTGCATGGAGTTGCCCTGGTGTTGTACTATCCAAGTGATCATTTACACTTGGTTCCGCCGATAGTTTTTTCGGCTTTGAAACTCTACGGATGTCGATGGATTTCGACCCGAGTTTCGTACCCGGCTATAAAATAAAACGGGATTTAACATCTCCCTCTTAATTAACAAATTCGCCGATAAAATAGCCTTTCGGTTTATTATCTTTGTAAATAAGAGAATTCTTTAAACGCATATCACACCGCTGTGTCGTATTCCTGTAAGACAGGGGTTTTCAACCTGGTTGTGGTCGCTGGCGCATTTGGGATAGGGAAAAGAGTGGCGGCATCAATATTTTTTCTATTAAAATTTATACTTGCTTATCATATCAAATGATAACAATTAATAAATTAATTAACTATGCAAGTAGGATAAATACACATGTAACATTTATTATACAACTAAATTAAATCATTGCACAATAAGGAAAAAACCTTTCTCTTTACTCTGGAAAAAACCATAGTCTTCCCAATCGTTGTTGAATTTATGGGTTCGTTGTTCATTATTTGGATCACTCATTTTGAAGCAAATTTTTTAAACACGAGAAAACACTGTATGGTCAAAGCGTTCCGACAACACCGGTGAAATGGTGACACATCCCTCAAGTGCACGGGTTGCCAGTAGACTAAATACATAAAACAAACGCACAAAATTGGCACTGTTAACACTCGCACTCAAAGACAGAATTACAAAATGTTCGTAATATAACATAAATCTTACCATTTTTTTTTACGATTTTAATAAAGATTATTAAAAATGGAAAATAGAAAGACTTATAATTAATTAAAAGAAACACGTATTAACTACAGTGAAAATTATTTACTTGTAAATATTTCATCCTAAGTATCTTAGGACATGTCCTAAGATACTTAGGATGAAATATTTACAAGTAAATAATTTTCACTGTGTTTAATACGTGTGTTTCTTTTAATTATGACCTCACCACAGGTTTCGTTATTTAAAAAAAATAATAATAAAGACTTATATTTTCCAGTTTTAATTTTATTTTTTCCTTATTTAATAATTGACAGCTGGCGCATGCAAATAGCTCCGCGGGCGGAGGGCTGAGTATCGCTGCTGTAAGAGCTCTGCTTCAAACGGGGAGCATTTCTAGTATTTTAGTTTGATTCCGTGTTTATTTGTGAGCCAATCTTTCTAATGTGACATTTAAGTATACTCGTAAATGGTGAAGCATTATGACATTTCTGAGTTCCTGTTTGTGCCCTGAATAAACCTTCTCTCCCAACTGAATTGACAAAGTGTTTATCATACAGCCGCCCTGATTCCTACTGTACTTGCATGAATACTTGATTACTTAAAGTATCTTGCGAAGAGAAATAATCCCATTAGAGTTTCGCTATAACCCTTAATTATCATCATCATTGTACTTGCCTGAAGAATAATTTTAATTTGATGTTCGGTGATATAATCAGGTTAGTAAGGCGTCTATAGACGAATATGAAATAAGTTCTCACACAGGTTTTCAACACGCACACTTTTATAATTGGGCTTGCTGGAAAGTATTTTAATAGTCATAGAGTATAGTGAAAATCTTAGCGGATGAGGATTCTGGGAGACTGAAAGTTCAAGTCCTATAAGTTGAATATCTGGATATCTTAATAGTCATATTTGGAAGAATAAGAACATAAATAAATAAACAAAAATAAGACTCTGTAAAGCAATTATCATACCAGTGCTAATATATGAAACCACATGCAGAAATTACAAAAAAAAAAAAAAAAAGACAATTAAATGAAACTGTGAAGATGAAAACATTCAGCAAAACTGAAGAGTTTTAGAATAATAAGCAAAATTTGGAATACAACAAGTAATAAATGAGTAATAAATAAACGGGATAAAGGAAGAAAAAAATCACATAGAAAGAGTGCATAAAACACTAGAACTGATTGCCAGTGCAAGATACTGAGAAAGACCGACCAAAAAAAAAAAAAAAAATGGAGGGTTGATCTTATGGGTTAATAGTGAAAAGAAGTTATTAAATGTTTGTAAACACCTCCTAGTTTTGCATAAATAATCAGCAGGAGAAACTGAAACAAAGAAAGGATCATTAAACCTATAAATAAAAATACAGTATAACAAATGAGTAGTGTTAAATGAATAGAAATCGATTTAAAAAAATAAAAAAGCAATGTTATCTACAGAGATAAAGCTGGTTGGATCCAATAATTAATTAGTTACAAAATAGTTAAGTAGTTAAATTAGTTTTCGTAATGAATTTTACTAAATATCCCGGCGAGAGATTTTTCATCAAAATTCCTTATTTTGATGAAGCTTGAGGTCATACAGGCGAACAAACTGGTTAATGTCCGTAAAACGTTATTTTGTATTTTCACCTGAACATAAAATATCGTGACATTGTCGTCAGAGGTTTACTGCAGCGATCACGGAGGCTAGCGTGAGCTTATTGTTAAGTCTTGGTTTCTTCGCCAAGCTGGTTGTAATTTGTGAAACGATGTCTCACGTTCTGGCCCACTGCATCAAGTAGCTAACCTATTTTATGTTAATGAGAATTATTCCGATGTTATTTAAGCAGCATGCATCTGTTTATCTGCCATGAAAAAATGACAAAGTTGGTGATATTCATAGTTTCTGATTAGAAAGAGAATTAAATTTTAAAATAATTAAGGATTATAGATACGTTAACACAAGAATATTTTAATATTTGCCAAATATTTCAGTCTGAAACATTTGGCAAATGTTAAAATATTCTTGTGTTAACGTGTCTATAATCCTTAATTATAATGTCACAAGTGTCTCTCAAGAGTAAAATTTTAAAATAATTATCTTTCTTTTTGAAATGAATTGTCAAACGAATTGTCACTAAGGTCACATAAGATTGCACTGTGTACCCAAAGCACATCTCTATATTGAGCATCTTTTAGTATTTTTATGTTATTTTTATCCTGAGAAAGCAGAGCATAGAGCCTGTGAAACTTGTAGACATAAATAGATTGCTATGCTGTCGATATACCTTACACATTTATGTACTATGTTGTCTGATTATGTTGTATCGTTATCATCATCAGCATTATTTGTGCAGTTTCAACCAATACAAACTATAATTCGCTTGGCCCAGTTTGTCAGCCTCGGTCGCTCAAATGGGACACATGACAAGAAGATAAAGTTTGACATTGGATTAGGAGCACTAGCCGGTTCTCTACAATCCTTATAGGCTATGCGGGAGGGGGGGGGGGGAGGGAGTCTCCTCCCCGTTATCGAGCGTCAATCCTTGAGCAATTTGTAAGTAATCGTATCAGAATGACACTTATCTTATATTTATGCTGCAAATCTCTAGTATCACCCTGTTATTTATAATCTATAAGGACGATACTGTTAAGAAAAGCTATATTAAACCTAATGCAGGTGATTATTATTCTGAAAGAAATACGTTACACATCCTTAAGAGTCTCTAGTTAAATAGAATAATTGCCGTGACATTATTTAAATTTTTTAGGATTTACATCAGAAATAAATAATGAAGTGAGTCAAGACAAATTTAGAAAATCAACATTGAAATAATAACAATAACAAATAAACCTATGGGAAAAAAATCAGATAACGTTCGACTTAATTTTTGAATAGTCAAGCTCTATAAGTTACAGTAATTGAATAAATATATATGAAACAAAAGAAAAAACAGCCAACACGAATTGGACATTACCATTATATAAGAAGGCGTAACAGGATAATCTAAGATGTCATTATCACTTAAACAGAATGGAAGATTAAGATTATACAAACAGGAGTTTCAAGAAAAAATGGCAAGAAAAGACATTTTGTCATCCATTGCAGCATTTTTCTGAAAAACTGCAGCATATTGTAATCCGATTAACTTCACGTTTCTGACTTCTTTTCCTTTACTAACTACATTATTTAATCACAAAATCTTTATACACCGCATATCAGTAGCTCCATAAAGTTTTCTTTTTCTCTGCTTCTCGAATAATTGTAATGTACCACCACGCGCATAAATTTGGCCCAAATTTCAGGGATTTCCTTGCAGACTTTTCAGTCAGTGAGTGTGCACTCTCCACTCATTTTGTGTGTCCCTAAAACAAGAAGTTATGGATGATTGCCTAAGTTAAACTAAAGCGTGCGTGCATATTTTGATAACAAACCTGTTATTCCTGACCGTAGCAGTTTTCAGAGAAAAATACGATTTCTAGGTCTTCTCTATTCATCGGATTTGGTGTTCTTCGAGATATTTGAAACGTTAAATACTAAATTTTTGTCCAAGGATTATTTCCTTCACAACAAGATTTTTTAAAAAAAAGACTTGGAGACATAATAATAATAATAATAATAATAATAATAATAATAAAGCACTCCAGAACTGCAGTAAATCGCAACCGGTAACTGTTTTACAGATATATTTTTCTATATTTTTCTTCTATATTTCTTCTACACTTCAGAATAAGTATGCAAGAACACAAGGTAAACGTTGGACCTTACTAATATATTCTTCATGTAGAGAAGATTACTGAAATAAATATATTATTTTGCTCTCACAGATGTAACACTAATAGCGCCCCAAAGTCTATAATAGTTGATGGTCTTTTGAATTCGCAGGAGAAAATACGACCCTTCTATCTTCCGAATGTGAATACTGTAATCGCTCGTGTATTGCCTATAAAATATAAAAATATAAACGCTAGTGGCGTAGTTTTTATATTAATAAAAGACGCCTAACTAAAAATGGCAATTTTTAATGAAGTTATGGCATGTAGGGCAGGAGGAATGAAACAGTACGTTGTTTCCATCCATTTCTCATCCCTCCGAGGAATTATAGGGGAATTCGGGGTGATAGGCAATTAATGCAGCCGGATTGCCACCCCTATGGGCGAATATTTTACGTCTATAGATATGTATGTTCACGGGACTAGTTTGCCTGGTTCGAGGGATGAAAAATCCGAGTATCTGAAAGAAAAATCCTCTACCTCCTTATGAGATCGGCTAACCCACCTTTAATTGAAAAGCCCCGAAAAAGGTTCCTCGTTACAGATGGGATTCGAATCCAAGTCTTTTCAACCAAAGGGCTCTGTCGAGATCAATTTAGCTACGCAGATTCCAATAGTTTTTTTTTTTATTATTATATTTATTACATCACCAATGGCAGAGAGAGAGAGAGAGAGAGAGAAAATATGAATGATCGCTGCATACTGAAAACCGATTATGAATTTTTATTTAAATAGCAAAAATGAAACGTAACCTGTTTTAATTATAATACAAATTTAAAAATTGTTATTTATGGAAAAAAAAGTAAATTATATTAATTGAACGGAACGAACCGAGATAGCTCAGTCAGTCGACGATGTTCTTTGGTTGGACAGACATGAAAATATAGTCTAGGACCGGATGATGGTTTTTCAACCGAAGATGATGTAGCCTGTCTTTTTTCTCAGTATCATATTATAAGCATTATAATTAACTTAAAATTTGCTTACAAGTAACTATGGATTCGTCTATCAATTATTAAGAAAACGTCAAAAAGAATTGTGTGAACTGTTTGTGGAACACAGTTTAAATAAAGCACAGATAAAACATTTGATAACATGTGTACCCTATATGGGAAAAAGTGTCCGGACACCAGTGCTGTTTAGACAATACTGCATTTATTGCAAAATCAATAAGGAGTTGGCCCATCTTTGGCCACAATTACATTATGCACTCTCCTTGGAGAGCCCTGTAGCCCAGTCGGTATAGACGAGGCCCTTTGGACGGAAAGACCTGGATCTCATACGGAGGAAGAGGTTTTTTCACCCGGAAACTCGGGTTTTTCGTCCCCCCAGAACAGGCAAACAGATCCCTTGAACACACGCATCTACAAACATAGGACACACCGGATGGCATGGGCTAGCCACCTTATTCTCTGGACGGGTACGGCTTGGAAGGGCTAAGGACAGCTCCGTAACAGGCCATTAGGCCTAATACGAAAAAAAAAAAAAAGAAGACTCCATGGCACACTTTCAAAGAGTTCTGGTAACTAGTCGCAGGTATAGTTTTTCATTCCTCCTGCGAAGCAGTGGTCAGTTTAGACACAAAAGTTGAACGTATCGTTCAAGTTCATCCCAAAGGGCCTCTATAGGATTCAGGTCAGGGCTTTGAGCTGACCACTCCAAATTCTGTACATCCATATCCTGAAACCATGTTGAAATGAAGCATGCTTTATGGCACGGCGCGTTGTCGTGTTGAAACAAGAATGGCCCGTCTCGGTAAAACTGGTAAAGTGTAGGCAGTGCGGCAGGAATGTCTTGGTACATCATGGCGTTCATGTTTCCATCCACAACCACCAACGGTCCGAGTCCATACCAATAGAAACATCCCCAGACTATGACACTGTCACCACCAAATTGAACAGTTAGAATGACACGTGCTGGCAGATACCGTTCACCTGGATACACCACACCCAGCAACGATCATCGGAATTAAAAACAGTGCAGCGCGATTTGTAACTCCACACCACTCGTTTCCACACTGGTCTAGGGTCCATCGACGACGGTCTTTGCACAAAGCAAGTCGCCTACTCGCATTCGTACGAGTTATTAACGCATGTGTGCAGCAGCTTAATCATGGAAATTTAACTTGTGCAGTTCCTTACGAACGGTCTTCGTGCACACACTCACCCCTGTTCATTTATGTAGAGGAATGACGGCACTCACGGATGATACACTTCAGAGCTTTCTCTTGTCCTTTCCTGTCAATTTTCGTGACCTTCCTGAACGTTTCTTGGTAGTCGTAAGTCCCTCATGTTTCCATTTACTAATAACGTCTTGAACAGTTGACAGTGGGTGTTGCAATTTTTCTGCGATTGTACGCACGGACAGGTTGCTGATATGGCACCCTATAATAACACCTCGTAGGAAGTCAGTGCGTTTAACACATGGCCATGTATCACGAGTAGAGGATATACAGTACTATACGACGTCTGAGGAGCTCATCCACAGTTTTAAAGGATTCTGGCACACGTGATCTATTGCAATGTTCTATTTTTGTTGCGGAATGGGGTGTCCGGACATTTTTTTCCATATAGGGTACTTCAGCTCAAAAATCGATGTAAATTCACTCATTGTTAACTCATTTGTTGTGAACAGTAACAAAATTTCATAACAAAGTCCCTCGCCAGACGTGTAGAACTGCTTAAGTTGTTGTACTAGCAATACCGGAAAACTAACAGGAGTCGTCGAATTTGGGTACCAATAAATCATGTAATATGAGTAGTCAGCGATGTTTAAGCCTCTTGACTAAAGTATCAAATTTCAGCCAAGTTTTCTTCTTGGAAGCAAGGAATCTTTAAATGGACTTTTTTTCTGAAGCTGAGTCGGTACAGGCAAATCGCTTGAGAATACATTCAAACCACGAAACCTTAATTTGGGATTAATTCTAACTAGCTTTAAGCCAATCGTAACAATCCATACTTATTGTAAGAATCACCAGGCCTCAAAACCAGCTGTTACTCCTCATTCTAAACAGAAAATATCTGACCCACCATGTTTACTTGATAGAGGTAGCATTATCCATATGTTAAAAAAAAAAAAGAGCTATACAGTGTACCACAAACCCTGGCGACTTACAAGAATTAATGAAAATATCCAGAGATCTATCCCTGGATATTTCCCAATGGCTACTCTACAAGACTCATCGACAAAATTCTCTTCAATGACATACCGCAAATACAACGAGATGAAACCCAATACATCAGCTCTATAACAATTCCATTTATTAGTACCATATCCAAAAAATTAGCTCTTCTTCTAAAACCATATAATATCAGAGTAACCTTCAAACCTATGGAGACCATTCACCATTCAAAAGTTTGTAAGATCCCCGAAAGATAGCCATCCTTTCTACAAATACTCTGGATTTTACAGCATACCCTGTTCCTGCGGCATCAATTACATCGGACAGACATCTAGAAGTTTTGAAACAAGAAAGAAAGAACACATATGCTATGTAAGAAATAACAGACAAGATATATCAGGACTTTCTTCCCACTTCGCCTCTACCAATCATAATATTGAATGGGATATGAGTCATATGCCCTACATAGAAAAGAACTACCCTTCCAGAACATTCAAAGAAGCTGCTACAGTCGTCAGTTCAACAGGTAACTTAAATAATAACAATACCAGATACATGGAAAACTCTTATTTGATCATTTAACCAAAAAGAAATGAACTTTCATGAAAATTACAACAAATAAAACGTTGTACTCGCGACATGCGTATTGTATCACGCACAGTGATAACTTTATATAATTTTTAGAATTGTCGGTTAGTTTTTGTTACTTTCCATTGCTTACCAGTTTATCCCTGAAAATGCTGACAGATATTAGTCAGTGAAACATTTAGGATATTAAACAACTTGACTAACATACCGAATTAAGTCTTTAATTTATTGAAATGAAATTAGGTTATACGATCATGAAATGTTCCAACTGTACTCTAATTAATGTCAGATTTTTTTAAACTTGAAATTATTTTTTACGCAATTTTTTTACATGACCCGATATCAGTAGTTATAGGAGAGATGCTTATTTGAGATGTTCTGAAGCATAAAATTCCTTAGCGGTCTTGAACAAATCAGAAGTGAACTACTGTTATTGTTGTCAATGAGATAAATATACTTTTTAGTTTCTTCATAAGCACATCACACTATGAAGCAGAGAAGTACGTCACTTCATTCATTTTTGTTAGCTCATACACATTTATATTAGTTACCGAAGTGTAAGAAATGAATATGCACTGCTGATCACTACATAAACTTTAAAAAAATCTTCAGAAGACTCATCAGGATATTCTGGATAGGAGGTCTGATTCACAGAAAATTCTCTTACTTTTTGATCTGCCTTAAGTAATTCCGAGTATATTTATTTATTTGTATTTCTACTTACTTCAAAAAATGAACATTAGACGATAACAGAATTGGTATGATTCAACCATTACGTCTTTCCGACCGATAGAAAATGTTCAAGGGCATTTGAACTAAGCGCGCATGAAAAATGAATGAAAAATATTCAAAAATAACTTCCTTTCTTAGAACTCCTCATGTATTCAGTACATTAAAATAAAATTTGATATTTGTGGTGGACTCTTAACCGAGAACTCCAGACTTGTCAAACTGAGTATGTATCTTAAGCTCATTTCGGATATCTAAAATTGTTGATCGGCATAAAATTTGCCTTAAAACTCTATAAAAGAAGTAACGCCTTGGCTGCCATTTTGCCAGGAACTTCTTGACTTAGTGCCGACAAATACATCACACTTGCGTGATCATCCAGCCGAGAAAAGATTATGTACGTATAAGACAAGAAATGTGAGTTAGCCAAGAATTATAACTAGATAGAATATTTTTTTTTAGATTTACTTTTCGAACTTCCAACAAACAAGGTAGTGGTTTCACTCTTGTGCGATACAATTTATTCCCTCATGTTTATAAAAAGAGAAAGAAAAGACACAAACAAACAAATAAAGGAAGAAAGAAAGGAAAAAAAAAACACGTAAATTTTCAAGTTGTCAGCTTATCAGAAAGAATTTTACAAGTATGTCACATGATGTCGATTCAAGCCTGATACTCAAACGATACTGATATTTTTAAAATAACTTTACAAAACAAAGCGAATAACACCGAGACATAAGGAGAAGATCGGCTTGCGATCAACGACCTTTGATGGCACTGATTCTACATCCCAGCATTGTTCTACCATGGCAATAGACAATGGAGGAGAAAATGAATTAGAAGCCTAAAATGACACTTAATATACGCGGATGAAAGGCATTTTGCTTAACTTTCCCAGATCACGCATGTCTTCTCTTCTCTACAGAGATATTCACTTATTAATACTATCTGCATTTGTGCCAGTGTGTCGAGAATAAAGGAATATGTAACGGGGTGAAAAATGACATTCTCTGAAGTAGATGTTTGCTTCCTGTTGCAAAAGATTAATTGGCTGTGAATACCAGAATCTCTCCACTACTCAAATGATTGAACGCTCTGGTCATAGACTCCAACCGGTCAGGTTTTTTCTTCATTTAAAAAGCCTTATTATGGAGACTCTGCTGACTACGAAATAAGCTACTTGGAGATAAATATCGGGATTTGCGGACATTTAAAATATGTCCACTAATTAAAAGAGTAGACCACATGTTCATTCTCATCAAGAAAAATTTTATTCCTAGAAAAATGGCCTACGAAAACATCAGTGTGTACTATGTGGCAAAAATTATACAGGTAATTCCAGTTTCTCGAATACCAAGTAACAAGGAAACCCAATGGATTAGCCATATATGAAGATCATGCTGAATGACCTTATTTTTATATATAATAATGGCATTTTGACATGGTTTAAAGTTAGTCAACTTCCAATAAGGTATTCAATGTGATAGTATAAAGAAATAAATAAGAGTTGTGATGCTATGATAGAAAGGATAGGACTTCATATGACAGAAACTCTGAACTCCATGTTGAGAGAAATGACATGTTGGAAAGGAATAGAAGAGTGCTAAATTAGGTTCTGCATGTCTCTCATCGCGTATCAACTGATACACAATGGAAGGCATATCAGTCTATTCCAGCACTGTTCCTTTCCAACATGGCATTTCTCTCAACGTGGAGGTCAGAGTGGCTACAGCTCCAGGCTATGTGCATTACGTTACGGAACATTACAGCTTCGGTCTCAACTAACATTATATTGGTCTAATCCTTTGGTCGCTTCGATCCTAATTCCGATTCTAATTCCCAGACCGTGTCGGTCCCTGTGAAACGACCCGCTTGATTATCGATATGATAATTCACCATGTGAGAAAATAAAATCACAAAGGTTAGATTGGCAGCTTCACTCTCTGAATCATATAAAATACTTTTTGCAAGAGTTAGAGTACCAGCTGAGGAAGTCAACACACCCAGTTTTACTTCATTTGACTTTAGGAGCTGACTGCCATTTTATGGAATAATCTAAAATACCTAAATCTACATACATATCAGTAGAGTGGCGAGCCAATTTCGGTTGGGTGTGCTATTGTGTGGCTTATGTAACACGCATTACAAAATTCACATCAATTTGATCGTATGTTTGCCTTTTTATCGATATATGAAAGTTTTAAAAGCGCTTAGCGCATCAGAGTTCATCTTAATTGGTCAAATGCGATTATTTGTAGGATAACTTTTAACACTTTAGTTTATGAATTCATTGTAACCAAATCTGCGTAGAGTGGGGGGATAATGTGTTAAACACTTATTGTGAAATAGAGAAGTATCTCATGTACTTAGTTTCTGCATCTTTGTGCTTGTTCAGTAAATTTGGAAGCACAGCACGAGACTTACCGACCTCCTTCGACTACAATGATACAATCCGCAAAAGCTCTGGCAGAAAGCGGGAGACGTTCAGTAGATCGTCAACATTCTTTCCCCATTGTAAATATGGACAAGAAAGTTATAAATTATTTATAGAAAATTATACATTAAAAACTTGTCTATATCGATGTCCTGAACGGAACGTCAGTTCACACTTCACGCACGCAAAACAGATGAAACTTAGAAAACAAAAACAGCAACTCACGACAAATTCATTTGGATTGGTTGACAGAATAATTTGTGACCGAACATGCAATGTTTACACGTCAAAAAGTGTCCTCTTTATGAAGCATTAGTATATTGTGTTTAATTTTAGGAATCACGCTAAGCTAGGAAAGAATTATGGGAATCTTTAATAGGAATAAATGCAAAAATATATTATCAGTGATATTGCCATTCTGTGGGTGAGCACCGCACAGCACAGACTGACTATAAACCCCTGACACACACACACACACACACACACAAGGTGTTATTGTGCGTTTAATGTTTATTTATTCAGTGTGAGATAACGAATATTTAAGTTCATGTGGATTTATTTATTTTGGTTTAAAAATAAACACGTATTGGATACATAAGAACAACGTGCATGATTTGCTTCCATCAGAGATAAGCTGTATAGATGTCAATAGTAAGTGAGTTAATTATGACATTTGATATAATCAGTCTAATTCATATAATGCAATATCTTTATATATATTGGCAAGTAATACTGATCAAAAGAAAATCCCGTGGCCATCAGCTCTTTTTTAACGATTAATTGTTCATAATCTCGATTATTATTTCACAAGATGAACCGTAATTGGCATATTTGTCAGATGCCTACTTATCCAACCTATCTGCAAAGCATTGATATTTCTAATGGTTTCATAGTATTAAAAATATGAAGAAAATATTGCTAGACTATAAATCAACTAGAAAACATTATATTCTAGTTGGTTTTAACTGGTGAAACCGGTGAAGTCACCTCTGATTAAATCAAAGAGTTAAAATACTCACTCCTTTCTTTTTGAGTGAAGCGATAAACACTTCAAGTCCAAATCGTTAAAGATATCTTCTGATATTTAGAGCTGGTTCGCTTCAAGGGAGACGTACTTTTATGAGATACTTGTATTTACGTATAAACTTTATTTCTATTTAATTTAACTTTTCGAATGAACAGTGAATAGTTAACGGTCTTTAGCCTGATCTTCAGAACTATTGAATTTCGGAACTACAGCCGATCCTTGTAATTTCCACCTTATCTGTGCAAGCTTAAGTCATTTATTATTGCGCAAAAACGAATCGGAGAGTGAAACGATTATATTGAACACATTTCACAACAGTTTATTATCAAACTTTGCTTCTTTTTTGAAACTTAAACACGAAGTACCCATTATATCTTTTAGTTTTGAATGATATTTTGCTGCCAAGTTCTCGGCCTCAGGTCATTAATGCACTTTGGAGTGTTTCTTATCCGTTAACAGAGTTAAGATCAAGTGTCAAGTGCTCCTATTTACTGTCAGCGGCTGCAGATGTGTAATCCTTGCGATGGATAGAAAAAGTAATTAAAACAAATGCATCCGATTGCAATTCCAATCATCCATCAACAAAATAGTGGCTTTTTTGAGATTCTTTTCACATCACGACGAGAAATTTATCACTATGAAAACAAAAAAAGTGGTCAAAAGAACATCGGGACTGATGCATTGGACGTGTTGAAAGAACGTAATATGAGTAGACCAATCAGGTCACTCTATTTTCCCATTTGGTGGATTAATGCGGATGTTCCAGATGGATGATTTGGAAATATATCATGTCCAAATACATCATTCCCTTTGTAAAGTTTAGTGACAGAGTTGACCTTGAGCTCTTTCTTCTGATATAAACTTGGCCGTGATAATTACACAACACTTCTAGATATTGCAATGCTTCCTATATTGTAGCAGTTTCCGGAATGCGTATCGCAATTCGAAACGACCGTTTTGAACAAAATGAGTGTAGAAACAGTAGTAAGGAAATAGTAGTGTGGAAATAGTATTAAGATTCCAGTCTATCTAGACGGGAATCTTAAGTAGAGGGATCTCCCTCTACTTCTTTTTCCTTTTGGTTTCGATAGACTGGAATCTTACTGCTAATATCCATAAATGCGCTGACTTAGAATCAAAAGAAATAGTTCTGTACCCCTTACACATGAACAGCAATTTAAGTTATAGCTTACCTGACTCACACAACGCAATAATTCAGTTCTGGCGCTCTCGAGATAGTTCCCACTCACTAACACCTCACGCTAGACCTGCCACGCGGTCGCCAGTTCAAATTTGACTGTTGTTATTCCTAACTTTTTTTATGCGAAGTCCATGTTTTATCTTGCTATTTTCAGTTTGTGATAATTTATACGCCTGAAGAAGTCTGCTTTCCGACAAAACTAGTTGCGTTTTAATTTAAGTTTTTATTTTACCTTATCTCGGTGTTCCTAGTCAGTAAAATTATGATTTAAATATATATATATATATATATATATATATATATATATATATATATATATATATATATATATATATATATATAGCATTCAAAGTTAAAGGCAGTTTTTCATAAGCTCTTTTTTTTATTTATATATATACTTTGGCTCAGTTCATTCAAACTTTTATGTACATATGTATTCAACAGGTCACATCTCGCATGTAAAACAACACTCTCTACTAAGAAAAGCGGACGCGGCTTATCTTTTAAGGTGTTTAGGTTAAAACTCGTAAAGGCTATTTATCTCCAGATGTTACACATCCAACAGAATAGAGAAATTTGTCAAGGAAATATGTTATTCCAAGTAGTTGAAAAATGAGCTTATTATTCAAAAGACAAACCGTAAGTTAAGTTCGTGCAACTAGAATTCCTGGAAAGAAAAGGAAGAATTTCATCTACCGTACGTGGAAGAAAAATTAAGCAAAACTGAAGGAAGTGCAGATAATACAGTCAAATACAAAACATAAATTGAAAGATAAGTGTTGAAGCACTACACTGTAAATGAGGTAACTGGAACACATAAAAGTAGCGTATTTGAAGAAATAATAAATTTTGAGATATTTGCATAATGAAGGAAACACTTTAAGATTAATTTTAGATGACAGTTCAATCCAAAACAAATAAATAATTACTTTGAAGAGAACGAGTACTTACTCGCGTGATTATTCAAGTAACCTTCCACTTATGCTTCAGACAAGAAATAGCAAAATAAGGAAAAGAAGTTGTAATAGATCACCGTAATGCAGCATTATTTAGATTTCTGCACAGAAAATACTCAATCAAATAGATTTATTCTTGTTGCTAGCAAAATCAGTTCTCGGCGATTTGATGACTGATCTCCAATAAAGTTATCGAATTTAGGAGACAGGATCAGGAAAAAGGGAGTAACTTTGGGATTCAACACAAAGTAGAGCGATGTGAACAATTGAAGAATGAGAAATTAAACATGCTGTTTATATGTGCATGCAATTCCATAAAAGGAAAAAAGTAGAATTTTTCGAATTTTTTTAGCGTGCAACTGACGTAAAGAAAAAGAAAAGTTGGATTTCTTGTTAGAGCTAAGTAGCAGAGTATGAAATGAATATGAAAATATGAATATGTCCGTAGAAAATTTGGAGAAAAACAGCAGAGCCAATAATAATGGTAAGTACTTGTTGGATTTTTGTTCAGGACATGGATTATTCAGGGTACTATTAACGCCAAGTTGTAACATAAAGATGTTTAGAAATTCACATAGAGAGGAAACACAGGAGAAATAAGAAAAGTGTTATTAGGTATCTTATCGTTGATAGTAATATCTTGACACTGGTTTTCAGGATACAACAGAATATAGGGACTAAAATGAGCACAACAAACTAAGTTTGATCAGGATATAAATTAGTATTATACTCAAAACAAAAATAAGTAAGAAATTTTCAAAACTCGATTAGTTTCCAGAGTGAATTAAAATTTGCAGATATTATTATTATTACATAACACCTCCAGAAAGACATCGAGGGAGGGCACCTGCTCTACAACTCTCCATCACTACACTAGCCGCAACTACCTTCATCCCCACCAGCGCCAACCACCACCACCATTTTCACAAATATCCATGCCCATGACGGGATTCGAACCCGCAGCCTTTTGGCTAGAGAGCGGATGCGCTAACCACTGGGCCAACCAGGACGGAATATTATTTTAGAAAAAATAAGTTTGAGAACAAATACCAAATCCTGGAGACAGAAGGCAAAATATGAAAAGAAAATCCTTCAGACAGAGAGATATGTGGCAAAGTTTTTAGCAAAGATAAAGAAATCTGAACTTCATAGTGGATTCATGAAGGAAATGAGGCGGTCTGGAAAGAAGAAATCAAGTTCCCTGCAAGTAATCTGAGAGAATTCAAACAAAAATGCAAGAAAGTTAAGCCAGATGCAAAAGTAGTTAAAAGTCACATGAAGACTTGATAAAAATACAGAAGTAAGCATCAGCATACATCCCAGGAGACTAACTATGCAGGAAAGAGCATACTGTAAAAGAAATCAAAGATGATAAATGTGAAAAAACATCGAAGATAAAGATATTCAGGAAGTCTGGCAGAATTTGCGTTAAAAATTTTCAGACGAAACAATCAGTGACAGAACAATCGCAGAAAATATTCAAGAAGGAACACAGTCAGAGTATCAATATTTGAAGTAGAAAAAAGTAATCAAAAACCTCAAATAAGGAAAAGTAAGAAAATGCAATCAAAATCAATTGATTACATGACATTCGGTTATATAGCCGAACGTCATGTAATGTCATTTCATGTATAACAAATATTCAACATTATGTTGAAAACATTTAACAACTTATGCTTTTTGTACATATTATAAATTAAATATTACGAAATACAAAATGATAAAACTGATTTTTTTGAAGCAAAGAAATTATGCCACATTTAACTGCATGGAAGTGACAGCATATAAAAGCCAAAAGCCAAACCCATTTCATTACAGGCATCACATATTAATATAACAGTCATTACAGAAACGCTATCCAGAACTTTTCTATCCCAGATATGTTAAATAAACTACTATTTGAAAATAGAAATTTTGCTAACCACAGTATATCGGTATGGCTAACTGGTTAACTTATCCGTTCTTCAACCACCAGCCTGGGGATTCGCATCCAGCCATGGGCATGGATGTTTATGAGTGTCTTTAGGCAGGAAATGCGTTTCACATTTCCTGGAGTGGTTTGAAAAAGTTCCATGTTTGGTCTTAAGAGCGAGGTTTTCGAATTTGCAAAAAAAAAAATAAAAAAAAAATAAATAAATAATGAAAGAAATAAAGAAATAAAAATAAAATAAATAAAAACACTGCATCAAAGATGCATATAACTTATGGCTGATATTTATACACTTATTAATGTAAAGAATATGCACGAATAATAAAGTTAAATTTAAATAATAATAATAATAATAATAATAATAATAATAATAATAATAATAATAATAATAATAATAATAATAATAATAATGATGATGATGATATTATTATTATTATTATTATTAGTAGTAGTAGTAGTAGTAGTAGTAGAGCAGCAGCAGTAATAGTATAACAGAAGTATTTACAACAAACGAAGAAGCAACTATTATCAACTGACGCTAAGCAACATAAACACTACTGAGGCGGTGGAATGATAAAAAAAAAAAAGAAAGAAAGAAAGAAAGAAAAGAAACGAAAAAGGAAAGAAATAAAAAACGAAAAAAGAAAATCAGTAGACATAAACTATAAATTGGAACATGCAGGAACATATGCTCTGAAATAAATAACACCAAATAAGAGAACTCCACTAATATTTTATTCAGACACCCGATTTAGACTTCTTGCTTAAATTTTCTTGACAATTTAATTGCATGAATTTCCATTTCAGAAACTGGCACAGCTAAACAGTAATAGGGAACAGAAATATAAAAACTATAAATACGAAATGTGAAAGCACAGAACCTAGACCAATTATCATTATATGATCTAACCTCACACATGAAACGGAAGAAATATTAGAATGTGCAATTACATGTGCGCATCACCAAATAATTATCCTGCAACTGCCAAACACGCAACCCATTACAACATTCTATCACTGTGCTACAGTAGCGCACTCAGGATTTAATCTTCGGGAGGAGGAGGCCAAGTTGAGTAGACGATTTGAGAATACACACTACGCATCGCATACGACATATGATTGAGCATCTGCAATGATCGCTAATTCATAAGTAGTATAGAAATAGAAGACACGACAACATAAATAAAAAAAAAAAGAATTTTAATTAGGAAAAGATTTTTGGAAATTTTCTAGTGGTTTTTTTTCCCTTTTTCTTTGGGGAGTCAGGACCCCCTTGACCCCTCTCTGGGTGCGCGACTGCTGTACTATAACTGCAATTTAATAATATTTAACTTTAAATTTCGCTCTATACAAGCCAGCAAGACAGAATTATGAATAAACGTATATTAATTTATGAAATCAAACAAAAATCGACTGAAACCAGATGGCGCATCGTCAACCTTTGTAAATACGCTGTACCCAATTAATCTTAGTAGTAGCAGTAGTACTATAACAGAGGATCTACTCCACAATTTTTTAAAGTAATTCAATAGGAGTGTTATAAAATGAGTGACGGTGCTGTATGGTTGTTAAAGTTTTTTTTTTTTTTACACCAAAAAGAAAGTATTTTAGTTTGTACATTCTGCAGCTACTCTCCACGAGTGAGTGGTCGAGCCCTGTATATATGTATTTGCATGTATATTCTGTATGTTCTGGCTGGTGTACTTTCTTCTTACAACATAAACTTGGGATGAAAACCCAGATTTTCTCTTGTAATAGTAATAAAAACCAGGTTCCAATTCCGTTTCATTAAGGACACGAAGAAACTTTATCCGGGCTTTAAAATTGAGCCGTTCTCAAGATTTTTTCTTTCGAAAACTGGACATTAAAGCTTTAAAATGGCTTGAAAAAGTGCTGTGCTTCTTGTGTCTATTCTGTTGTTTAGTACTTGGCGATTGGTAGTTTTACTCTACACCGCTGAGTATTTCCTGCAGCATCATTTATTTCTCAAAGAGATCTGGGTTCACATCAGATATGTCAGGAGATAAGTTTTGTATGCCTTTTCGAGTATTTTAGGCATTCTAATGGAGATGAAAGTATTTTTGTTATGTATCCGAATTACGGTCAGAGATATAATAAAAATACTTTCATCTCTAAAGTAGACTATAAGTTAACTATAAGGCCACAATTTTGCTTCCTTTATCGCAGAAGGGTAAATAAGGGAAGGGAGAAAATATGTGAGAGAAAACTCTGAATTTCTCTTGGATACTCGTCTCAGTTTCTCTTATGCGATTCCAACCTACCAATGGCTATAAACCTATAACACATTATCACCATGGGCCGTCTAAGACAACTCCATAATCTGAAACGTTTACAATATAAAAACATAGTACTCAAAGATATTAAAAGACACTTATTCAATCTAAGTTAGACTTACTTATTCTAAAACTGTTAAACAAATTCTTAAAAACAGTGTATATAACTGACACACTAAAGACTGCACTAATTACCCCTACATAGAAGAAACATTACAGCCGATGTAGATTCATTGGTACCTTGTCGTTGATTAACCAAATTATGGGGTGTGTTGTATATCAAAACACTATTTACATATATAGAAAAATTCCGCATATTCTCAAAACAATATTATTTGCAAAAAATAAATACAGTGGTCCTGAAAAAATTCATCGATTTAATCAACGCAGTTTTACATTAACCACCTTACCGTCCATTATGGATCAAATACGCATCCGCATGCGCTTCGTATCCATCATATATTTCAATGTAATTTCAATGGTATTACAATTTTAATAAGCACTTCGCATCCATGATAACTTGAACGTCTATAGAGGTCTTGGTAGCGTGGTTTTAAAACGAAATCGTGACGTTTGCATCCATAGGACTAAGCCTCCTGAAGAAAGACTGTTCAAAGTTAGATTCTAGTCATTGTCTAGAGGATCTTTTTTCTAAACTTTTCTTGTACCGGTTTCCATGTTAGTTGACCTGTGGTACGGGAAAGTAAGTTTTGCCATTCCGGAAACTCGGATTTTAAATCCCGCAACTCGACAAAAATCGACATTAGAACTCACACTACTTCAGATAATAATACATAGCGTTACAGTTAGGGATCACGAGTTAACAGACGCAATTAACAGACTACAATAGATTTGCATCAGCCTTATTTGCTTCGGCTGTAATCCCGATTAATAACAACGATCCACTACAGAGTAGTTTTCTCTTAACTTAATCCTAGTGGTCACCTCAAATGACATAGCATATGCCATTAAAGCCGATTTGGCAAGAAGTAATTCATCCGTAGTTTGCACTGGCATCAAAATCACTTCAGAATCGCGCGCGATTCTGCAGAAATGACTTGCGGGTAACCAGGACGAAAGTTTCCTCGAACTAATTTTTGCTGCTATGAAAAACGCGTCCACACCCATTTGACACCGGCGTTATTCAACTCGTGATGGTTTCTAGAATAAGGTAATGCCGTGAGTTTGGAATATAGAAGGTACAATCCACTTTGAGATGGATCTAGCTGGATGTATCATCGCCGACTTCTGATTTCGACAACATATTGTTAACATATTTCGATTTTTCACCAGTGAGTAATGCAGAACAGCATTACTCACTGGTAAACAATCGAAAGGTTTCGCTTCTTCAATACAATAATGCTAAACAGAAGTTTGTAACAACAAATCAAAAACTCGATGTGGAGCTACCCAGCATACAATTACACACTTTGCACAATCAACTTATCACCTCTTCTGATTTAATTCTCGCTTCCTGTACGGTTTGGTCTTCGCCAATCTTGAGGAAGTTGAGAGGAAAATTTTTTTCTCTCACTGACTGTGCCTGTTATCCATAGAGGAATAGAACCGTTTGCAAAGAGGTGGATGACGAAGATAGAACAAAATGGCTTACTGAAAAGTAAGCCGAAAAGTAATATCGTGGTCCGATAAAATCCTACATGTTCTACTTAGCGTCTACAGTTTCTTTACTGTTAAATTTTAAAGGTATTTTTACAAAACGAATTTAATTTTTTGTTTGTTTGTTTTTTGTAGTTCTTTAATGACAGCCAGTTCAACTGATAATCCACAAACTGAAACCCATCAACATTGGTTTAGTCGATCCAAACAGAAAAATTCAGTAAAAACCATTTATTGTGCGTGAATTTGTCAGTAGCAATAAGAAGGTGGGTTTACAAAATGAAAATGAGAGCATATTCTTTTAGAAGATCAACCAAAGTCGACAAAAGAATAGGACACGATAAATATTTGAAAATCAGACACCGTGGACTGTTTTGTACTGTGAATCTTAAAAAAAAACTGCAATGATAAAAAAAATAATAACAACCTTTGAGCTTCTTTATGCAAATCTTGGGGAAAAGGTTAACTAATCAGTACATCCTACTCTAGAGAACAAACAGGAACTTTCTCAAGTCACTTCAGGCTTCTAATAAGCAGGGTTGTCATGGTTTCACAATGGACAATGAAATTCATTTGCCACCTAACGACATTCGTAGACAACCATTGTCTCCATCGAATTGAAATTCTCAGCCTGTTGGTAGGGTGGTGGTGTTATCCAATCGGATAATGCCAGATAGCCTACTGTTCACCGGGTTGCCATGTTACACTTAGCCTGTTCGTATTTAGCTATTGAGGAAATTATATCTAGAATGGATGTATCTAACTCAACTCTTTTAAATACTAATAATCCTTAATACTTGGCCATAAAAGCAACGACCTGCCAAGATTGGTAACCATAATTTGTTGATCTATAACACACACACACACACACACACACACACGCACACACACACACACACACACACACACACACACACACACACACACACACACACACACACACACACACACACACACACACACACACACTGTTGACAAAAGTATTTAAACACGTACTTGTGGTCAAAAATCCGTTTTGATTATTTTTAGTACTGAGTGGACCACCTTTGGCCTGAATGAGCAATTGCCCTTCAAGAATGCATTCAACCAATTTCTGGTACATCACAACAAGAATATTCTTCCACTCCTCGTGCAAAGCTATCCCCATTGATAATGCGGATGACGTACGCTGTGGTCTGGAGCAAATTCGGCGTTCTCATTTCTCCCAAAGATATTCGATGAAGGTCTGGATTCTGAGCCGGCCAGTCGAACACTTCAACGTTGTTTTGCGAAAAAAGCAGTCTAAGACACGTAGTACACTGTGGCATGGAGCATTGTGGTACTGAAACATTCAAGGGTCACCGTCGAAGTACTTCCACAGCGCCGGAAGCATGATGTCCAGGTAGCCATTGGACGTCATGGTTTTGGGCGCGTTCACCAATGGATGGAGTCACATCTAACTGAAACACTCCCATTCCACTACCAAGACTCCACCAAACTTGACCCTTGGAATGATGCAGTCCTGTCGGAACCGTTCATCAGGTAATCTCTAGATCCAAAAACGACCATTTGAGTGAAACATTTGGAAGCGTGATTCATCGCTCAACAGAACACTTTTTCAATCATCTACGGTCCAGGCCCGGTGAAAGACATCAGTCCAGCGTCATTTGGCGTGGATTGGGTGTGTGTGTGTGGGGGGGGGGTGATGTATGGCTTGTCGCAGCAGCTCTGCTCTAAGACATAGAACTCTTTGCTGACAGTTCCAGTGCTGATGGATGTCCCTACAGCATTTTCCAAGTTGACTCCGAGGTCTGCCGCTGATGACATGAGGGATTCTAGAACATTCCGAGACAGTGCTTGTTGGTCTCGGTCAATGAGTGTCGGTGGCCTCCAAGGGCGTTTTCCTGCTGTAGTAACATCATTAACTTTCCATCTGCGAATGGCATAAGCAACAGTGAATTTCAGTATTCCGAGATGAGTAGGCAATGTCACGAACAGAAAGATCACTGATGTGACACCCAACTACCATCCAACGTTGGAGGTCTAATGTCAGTTCAGCGCTGGCCATGACATAGCATATTGACATCGAGTACGGTGTAAAACGTGCAGTACATTCCGCCTTTTATTACCATACTTGCGCAGACACTCCTTGAATATTTGAAACATTTGCATGGCACATAAGGTGTCCAAATGCTTTCGTCAACCAACGAAACCCCCGAGTTTCTCTTGTAATAGTATAAAAATCAGGTTCCAATCCCATTAAGGATACAAAGAATCTTTATCCCTATTTTCAATTAAAGGTGAGTTAGCCGGTTTCATGCCAACATGGAAAGTTTTTTTTTGTCTCTCAGAAACAGGGCCCTGAGTTTAAAAACAGGATATTAAAGATTTAAAGTGGCTTGAAAAAGTACTGTGCTTCTTGTGTCTACTTTGTTGCTTGGTGCTTGGTGACTTGTAGTTTAATTTAACTCTAGCTCACTGAGCAGTTTCATGCAGCATCATTTACTTCTCAAAGCGATGTGGATTTAAATCAGATATGTTAGGAGATAAATAATTTAACTACAAGTCGCCAAGTATGATGAAAGTATTTTTTTCTTATCTCCTCTCGTAATTCGGTTGCTGAAAGAAGATGAAATCACATGGAGAATAGCATGAAGCACCTCTGAAGTAGCAGTAAATCATGAGTCGATGGTGTGGCTTCCTTCGTTATAGAAAGGTAACTAAGTGAAGGGAGCAAATATGAGAGAAACTTCCGAGTTTCTCTGGCATAGTTTCCTCAGTTTCTCTTACATGAACACAGCCTGCCAGTGGCTATGAACATAGTATTCTTTTAAGTCATTCACACCAATAATATTCAGGGTGGCGGTCTTACACCGCAGAGACTTACAGCCTGCATATTAGAGGTACGAGTATGAACCTACAGCCTGGTAGTTAAAGAGGGGATACGCTAGGCACTCGGTCACCGAACTTAGAGTGCAACATTTGAGAAAAGAAGCTTGGTATTTTTACTAATTTGAAATCGCTTGCATTGAATTAATTCTTAAATATACCGACTTTATTAATTTTTATTATTTATTTCTTTATTTGGACTCTTTAGTTTCGTGCGCATATATTTATGCTTATGCTTCATATGGATCAACTCACCGAACATAGCTAAAGATAAACATGAATATGAGAATATACATTTAATATTTTCTGTTTTCTTACAGATACTGTTTATTATTACATGATCTCCAGTAAAAATTCTCACGTATCACAACGTGTGCTATTGTGACGGCGAGGTAGATTTTAAAATCAAACATTGCAAGTTCCCCTATGAATATGTATATTATTTAGTATCAAGTCACAAAGTAATAGTGTGTTCGATGTGCCAACATTATTTATTAGCAACAATTATTTTGATAGGGATCTGAACGAAAGTCTCGAACCATGGTCATTCTATCTTACTATTTCTTTTTCTCTGGTTTACCTAATGTTTTTTTTTTTAATGCCGAGGTCTCAGAGAGAGAGAGAGAGAGAGAGGGGGGGGGGGTCAAAATAACACTGACACGAGATAGTAATCAGGCTAACTGATTTATACTGCGCACTCCCAACTTAGTCTGCACAGCAGTCAAATATGTTACTCCTATTTACGAGTTAAAACTGATGATGATGATTTGCCTGCACTTTGCATTCTCTACAAGAAGGAGCGTCTTAGATAAGCAAGTAGCGTTCAAAACGTGTTGCTATATACATGAATAAATCAGTGGTAAGAAAGAAAACACGTCGACTTAACTGTCACATCGACTTTCACAGAACCGACATTTCGGACGCAATCGGGTCAGCACCACATGTGGTAGAGAAAGTTTCATGGAAACGTTTTTTATGTAGGTCATTGCATACCACGGAGTTTAGTTTACAGGAAAAATACAACATTATGTGCTGAGGAGGAAAAGAAAAAAAACTTGTTTCATTGTTGAAAAGGTGGGGGAAAGAAACTGTGACAGGAACGAAGCCATCTTCCACTGAGTCCCTCTGGTAACATTTACCTGTAGACGCTTTATCTTCAGACTATTAAGCTCCCAGTTTCCACCCATCCCAGGTTTTTCATTATTTCAAATGGTATTATTTCCATTCTCTTACAAGCACCTGTCAGAAATCTGAATTAATATATTTTCGCGGCATTATGAATGAAAGTTAATTTTACGGGTGATATATGCTCATCATTTTAAATACAAAACAGTTTTTGAGATTTGTCATCGAAGAGAGAAAGAGAGAGAGAGAGAGAGAGAGAGAGAGAGAGAGAGAGAGAGAGAGAGAATGAAAGAAAGAAAGAAAGCGTTTATTTGCCATAAAGTTAATATTATCCTTTTCAGTGTAAATACAAGGATATATTCATTAGAATACATCCTTGTATTCTAACAAATACAATTAGAATACATTGAATACATCAAGAATTCGTTAGAATATGTTGCCTTTTTTCTAAACAAAAGTGATTTGAAGTAGATAAACACGAGCTATCAATAAAAAGTTAAATGTAAAAATACACGCTACTTAAGCACGTGACTTATTTCTTAGAGGTTCGAAAAAATGTATCCTGTGGCTTTGATATGATAATTTATTCTCATGCAATACAAAGAAATCAGGTTTCCATTCATTTGAAAGGAAATTACATTGTGCAAACTAGCAGAGCAGCGTTTCAATAAAAAGAAGTCCGTCGTGATTAACAGATTTATGGTTAGCTTCTGTAACAGATACCGATTACTTTTAATGCTTAAGGAAAATAAGAGGAACAAAAACAAAAATTAGCACTTGTGATGAGAATTAACATGTTCCAAGTCGACATTTAATACCATCTTCATATCGCAAGCGAAGAAAAACACAAGAGGATGTTTCGGATATGAGCATGCACACAATATCCATATGTTCAGTTATATTACACAGAGATACCCGAATCGTAATTTCCAACGTATTTTAATTTAACATTTAAACTATGAAGTTCTAATTCTGAATAGCAAATGAATGATTTAAAAGTTGCATACAACAGCTAAGAGGTTTATTTAAACACAACATTCTTCTTAAATCAATACCTAGGTAATCGAATTTGCATCGAAGAAAATGAAAGGTTTGTTATTAAATGCACTAAATGCATTCAGACTAAATAAGTCATAATCAGAGCACTAGCTCAGCTATAATGATATGCTACATATGAAAAATCGAGTTTGAGGTGGAAAAGCCCTGCAACCTCCCTGAGACCAGCTAGGTCATATTCAGATGATAAGAAACTTTTATAAGTTCTTTGCGGTCTCGGGATTCGAACTAAGGTTTTTTTCCAACCAAAGGGTTGGAAAAAACTGACTGAGCTATGGAAGCTCCCATAAAATCTACCCAAGAGATCGAATTCATGATAATTAGAAAAGTGCTGTTAAGAGTATCCGTCTGTAAGAAGTTGGATTATTGGAAAAGCCCAATAGTATCCATCTGTGAAAAAAGGTAAATAAATAAACAAACCGAATATTAAAATTAGAGACCTTCTATATGGGTATTCAGTGTAATATTTATGCAAGCATATTCGAGAATAACGTAAGAAAATTGTGAATAGTAAACTTGTAGAAGAACAAGTTGGATTCAGGTCATATAAAGATTGACAGAACTAAACGTTACTCTACAATAAACAGTAGATAAGGATCTATATTTAAATTCTGTAGATCTATAAAAGGCCCAGGACTCTTCTGGTAACAGAAAAGTCCCGAAAAAACGCTACAACATCATAGTACATAGCATATAGTTGTGCCGCAAGTGAACAATTGGAATTAAAGGATGTACAGAAAAATGGCTTCATATAAGATCGGGTATTAGCAAAGGATTCAGGGCCGTAGGGTTAGGTTAGCACTATTTTGCATTCCTCAAATAAAACAAAAAAGTAAAATTAAAAACAAAAAACAAAAATAAAACTATTTCTATGACTGAGATAAAATTTTGCCTGTTTTTCCACCCTCCAAACTTGCCCCTCCTAGGCAAGTCTTAGTAGGTCACGACGGCCTTGCAAGATGCATGCCATCTTCGGTGATATGCTTTATCTATACGGATCACACGATGAAGAAAAGTGGCATTAATCTTGATATCAAAACCAAAGATATTAAATTCAGTTCTTTATGCAGATGATGTCATACTCCTAAGAAATTCATTACAACTACTTTAACTAAAATAACTGCTGTAACACACTTGTGAAAATCAGCAATAAATAGCTAAAATCTTGGAAAATAGGCAGAACAAACAGACCAAAAAAAAACTCATCAACTGTGCATTCTCAATGACTAACCTATTGATATATATATATATTGAAAACAAATATTTCTGCAATTTAGGCATGATTTTAGTGAAGATGGGAAATTATTGGAAACAGGTAATCGAAAAAAACCTACTGTAGCGGGAAGCCAGTGTTGCAAATGCTAATGGAATAAGAGAGAAATTAGTCAAAACATTTAATTAGAAGTATGCAAGAGGGTATTGTAACCTGTTTTATATAATTGTTCAGAGTTAGGTTATGAATAAAAACGGCTCATCCAAGACCAGCAAACAAATGCTTGTTTGCTGGTCTTGGATGATACTAATTCTGAAAGTTAGGCGTAATGAACAGATTACATAAATGGAAGAATCATATCAAAAATGAAGATATTAGAAAGGAATCTGACATTATTACTATTCAGGAATATATGAAGAGAGTTAATCTAAGGTGGTATGGTGACATTAAACAAATGGTAGAGGGAAGTTTAGTAAAACAGTAGTTTGATGCCAGGATAGAAGGGGAAAGACCCAGGTAGATCAAGATCGAGTTTGTAAGATCTGATAGTACTGAATTGCTAACCTAAGAAATAATGGATTAATTTGAAAGAAAATTGTCGATAGAAAGCTGGTAATAATGTAAACTTAATTATGTAGTACTGCTGCATTATCTTGCATAATTTGATGGTACATGGTGATTCATGATTAATTCAATTCGCATTTAATTTTAAAAAATCAGCAAATCGTATATAATTAAAAAAAATGTAAACATTTAAAAAAAAATGTAAATATTTAAAAAAAAAATCTGTTGCACGTGATACACTAATGCAAACGCTAGCCATCATTTGCCACTACAAATAATGGACCAGTACCTTATGACACCACCACAGTTAATATCAAAAAATACAATAATACGGTTGCAAGATTACATTTAGTATGGGTGATAAATATTCCGAGAGATAGTAAGATAATAAAATTCAGTAGTACCCAAGGAACTTCACATAGCGTCAGTTGATATGACGAGTTACAGTTTATCGTTTCACTTCTCTGCTATCAGTACAGACGCAACATCCTACTAAAAGTCACGGAACACTGTAGATATAAACAATAATGTCTTTATGACAGAAATTAATAAAGTGTTGCACGACCACTGGTGTTGTAAGAACTGTTTCAATGTATCAAGAAAGACTTTTTACTCATTTTGGGGGATAAATTGGTGATATTATGTTCCACCTTCTTTAAAAAGTATTATCATGTTCTGTGAATAAAGAAGGCCATCTTGACTCTGACCTAAATCTGCATTTCAACTCATCCCACGCGCTCATTCATTCAACGGAAATCATTCGTTTCTACAATGGGAGGGGTATCTTGTAAGCTTAGAAAAGGGATAATACATGATCACACACAAAAAAAAAAAAAACTCAACTTTACACCGGAAATGTTCGCTGAAATGTGTTGTTCCTAGGCATTTTTAATATCAATTCCACCCACGAAAGATTGTAAATGTAATTTATTATATGAATAGAATACGGGTTAAATACGAGGGGGACTGAAAAGTTCTGACAAACACCTAGAACAAAAATGACTCTTTTCTCAGAGGGTTGCAAATGATGCAGCAGCGCTGTAACCAGTACATAACACTTCCTAGGGAATATGTAGAATAATATGTAAGTTATACCTCAATTCCTTCATAGTGATTATTACAACTTTTCAACACACCCTTGTAATCTTCAAACCCAATTTTAGAGATCAAACACGGACATTTTTCATCCCACTTCAGCCTCCAATAAACAGCGTGGTGGTCTTACACTGGACAACGATCCATGCCATAGTAAGATTAAAGCACACGGCTTGTAAATTGGTGACCGGAAAAGCCATCCAATTAGTCAGCTGTCTGAAAAAACACACACATACACGCATCGAACTTTAAAATTTGTGCGTTCTGCGGGTGTTTCAATCTGAGTTTCCCGAATAAAAATCCGAGTTTCGGGGGGTGGGGGGGAACCTATATGCCTAGGCAAACATGGATTTACTCTGAAACTGGCTGAATAAAGGCCTAGAAAATATTTCTCTTGTCGGCGAGTAGACTCGAATGGTCTTTTCTCTACCTTCTTCTACTTCAACTTTCTTCTGCTGCAGAAGACTATAATGGTAGTCTATAATTCTTCTACCGGTCTGGAATTATAGAAGTAGAAACGTTGCCACGAAGCTACACAGAGCATCTTCTTCAAATATAAATCAGTTTAATACCATTTTATTCGTCAAAAGGAATATATATATATAGAGCTTAAAGCTTCCTTTATCTAAAACTAATTTTTTGGCAGCCATGCATATATGTAAATAATTTCACATCATCATATAAACTCAATTTTATTGCAGAATTTAAAAGCATAATTAACACTGATGATATTTTTCATTTGCAAGCAATGAGTACATTGTATCGTGTTTGGGAAAGGATTAACAAACATTCTCATCAATAACAGAAGATAGTTATAAATGGAAAGAAAGAAAGAAAGAAAGAAGTGAAAGTGGAGGAGAAGAATAGGTGTTTGTAGTTGGACTGTTAATGCTGTTGAGCAACCACATATTATAAGTTTAGCGAAAGGTGGAAAATTGATCGATGTGAGTTCATTGAAGTATCCTTAGAAAATACATAAAACATAAATATAGTTGAAGTCAGTCTGTAAAAGAGAGATCATCTATTAGAAGAATAGCTGTCTTGCACGGTATCAACAAAACTTTTAGGAAGGTTTTTGATTTAGCGTGAGAACAGTATCCTAGAGTTGAGTGGATCTGAAACGTGTGTAGATGAATTAATACGCTAGTAGCTAAGCAAGTGAAAAACGACTTTCAGCTAGAGAGAAGAAAGATTGGTACAGATTTATGGCACAATAAAACCTTTCCTCCCTCACACGAAAAGTCCTATTCACGTCCTAGGTGTGATAATTTTCCAAGCAATGGGCATCAGCGGTTACGACAAAACCATGGATGCTTCTAGAATAAGAGAGATCTGATCTTAGGTATTTATCGACAAGAAGGAAGAGGGAAATAGTTGAATTAAGATCGATTTTAATGGAAAGAAGATAGTATAATAATATGACGATGTGCGTTTAAGGTTTTCGTTTCTTTGTATAATTGTCTAGAAGACTGTTAACTTGTTAAATAATCTGGAAAACTTCCATAAACCGAAAATGGAATTTTGAAGTCATCTCAAGCTTCTGATCAACAGGATGACAGTCTTACAATGTGGAATGAAAGCTGTCTACCAGCTACAGAAGAGCTTAAGATTTGTCAAATGAGTAAGAGAAATAGAGTGCATTTTTTTATTATTAGAAAAACTGTGGATGTGGATGTACTGTTGGCATAGCTAACAATGATGTACGTTACACGTTTAAAATTGATAAATGATTTCTTGCTACATTTTCACTGACGTCGATGTTGAGCTTTGTTGATTGTTTAATATGTGTTAAAGAATGCGCTGTGCACATTTGGATCGAGTGCAAATTGCCTGTGCAATGTAATATGTCGATTTATAAACTGGGCAATAGGGATGGAATAATAAAACAATTATACACAAGGTCACAATTTGGTGTTTGTGAGGAAGCAACTTATATCTCCTTGAAGAATTGCCACCATAAAATGTCTCTTCGAACGGTATCTACAGCGCAGTCAACAGGTGCAGGTCGTAGTTTTATAAAATGTGTACGTAAGCAGAAATGTCAGACTTGTACAAAGAAATGCGTGAAAAGAAACATTTTGTTTTAATCGAAATGCCATTCATCATGAGCAAATAAATAAACATATGTTTGTTTTCACATTATTTAAATTAATGTAGTTCGTACTTATTTAATACATATTTTCACTATTGCATTCTTCATATGTATTCATCGGACTTTAAATAAATGTAACAAAGTAAAAATCATATTCTACATTTCAAAAATATGTCTTTTTGCAACAAAAAAGACAAAAAGCACATGCACGCGCACGAACCAACATGAGTACTCACGAAATATCACGAATATACGCGAATGTATCCGAAGAAGCAATTTATAAACACTAGTGATCGCTTCCGAATAACCATCGTATTATTTATTTTTTTATTAATTATTTCATTATCTGTATTTATTTGTCAAATTAAGTCCATTGAATCGGGGTCCGTTAATTCGAGATTTTACTGTATATCAGTAGGTCAAGTTAAACTTCCAAATCGATCAAATAATAATAATAATAAATTTCCTGATATGTTCAGCCTACTATGAGAGGCGCTTCATGATCAAGTTTACATTATGATTAATCTCCTATTAACAATTTTCCTCCGAATTAATCTCTTGCTTGTCAGCACTCCAATATTGTCTACAGTTTCGTTCTTCTAAGGTTTCTGTCTGAAAGTCAGAAGCTTCTTCCTGGTCTTTTTCTTGTCATCTTGGCATCAAACCTGTTTTGCTAACCTTTCCTCGCCTGTTCTATTTAAGTGACCATCCCTTTACATTATCTCTGCTGATACATTCTTGAATGCTAATAATGTCAACTTCCTTTCTAATATGTTCATTTTTAATATGATTCTGCCATTGATGCCATCGGTTCACTCTCCTAATTTTTCTCAGACCCTTCATGTCAGTGGTCTCCAGTTTTCCATCAAGTACTTTATTTCTAACTCAAATATCAAATCCATAACATAAAACTGGTTCGAACACAGTCTATTATACTGCTAGTTTGGCATTTTCCTAATTTCTCTTCTTATTCTATATAAATTTATTCAGCCGGTTACCCACCATGTCAATTTGGCTTACTTTCTCTTGTCTATTTCAGATTTAACTTGCCATCGTTACTACAAACTACTCCTAAATAGCTTATGTTTTCCTTGTTCTATAGGCTCCCCATTCAGAATGAAACTGAATTTTTGTGTGTTCCTGTCTGTTTTCATAGTTTTGGTCTTTTTATTGCTGATTTTCATGCCAAATTTATTACACTAGTTATTCAATTTAGTTAAAGAATCCTGGAGACTTGTACTGGGTGTGTTTAGGCAACATCATCTGCATAAAGCAAAGAAATAAGTTTAACGTCTCCAGTTCTCATATCAGGTTTAACTCCACTTTCTTTCATGATGTGATGTAGATACCGCGAAACTTATACCTACTTATTCGAGAATTTCTGGTCGAATATCATCTACTCCAGCTGCCGTTCCACATTTCAAGTTTCAGATGACTTTTCCTGCATCAAGTGAAGTGTTCAAAGGTACTCCTCTTTGCATTTCGCTTGAAAACTTTCTGCTACAGTTCTGTTACTGCTTGTTTAATTTAACAGTCTTTGTAAGTAATTACGCCAGACATCCTTAGTCTGAAAAGTAAAGATAAGATATCCTTATCTTTAATTTTCGTCTCACTTTTATCATCTTTGATTCCACTTACAGTACTCTTTTCTCCATTTCTAAGATTTTAATAGCCTCCAAACCATTTTGCCTCCTTCCAAATGTAGCTTAGCTATCTTTTATTTTTCTCTGTATTCTTTTAGATTATCTGCCAACTATTAATTTGCTAGGAACTTTTGGTATGCTTTTATCTTTTGCAGGACCGTTTCTTTAAACTTCTTGTGTCCACCATAGCGTTATTTTATTTCTATCCTTTCAGACATCACCACCATCAGTTGTCTCTCTATTTTAGCAAGATCTCACTTGTTTTGGTCTTTTTTGTTTCAGTGATGATGTCAATTATGTTTACGTGATATCTTTCCACTTCTTCAGCAAGCTCTATTTCCTTTCCATTAATACACATTATATTTATTTTGCTATCTTCAATTCTTTTGACGTTGAGTTTGTTCTTATTCTTCTAGATGTTGAGCTTGGGTTTGTTCCCGTAGCTGACTGTTCACTGCTGGTAATGGATTCCCTGACGAAAACAGCGCTGGCTTTGTTTAAGCTGGCGATGCATTAGCAGTCATTTTTATAATAATATTCACAGATTTACTAGACCTTCCCAGTTGAAAATCATGAATGGTATCACCAGAAAAGAAGCACATTAAAAAAGAAACAGAGCTAGGTCAAAGAGTTAACGGAGGCTTATCGTGCCAACTTTGGCAACGGCGATTTGCCATTCTTCACTTATGGTACCACCACTAGTTGTTGGGACATAGCATTCCACATAAAGAAGTTCACATGTAACTGCCTTTTATTATAAATATGCGCATCTCTACCTGAACTGCCAGAACGTAGCGATATTTATTATGCGATTGGAAAAATCTTGGACTAGACACTCGTTCAAGAAGTAAGAGATCATTATAAGAGCTTTCTCACCTCGCATCGTTAGGGGTTTTCCTCCCAGAAGCTCATATATTTTATCCCACCAGACAGATAAACCGTCCAACAAGCATACGCGCTCAGACATGATGCACCCTATTCATAGCCTTAGCTATTAATTCTAATCAACCCAATCCAGTCTATTATCAAAATGCGACCATTAGTTAAAAGTACGAAAAGAATATTTTGGAATACTGGAGGTTCGGACTTATATTTCTACTACGGTGTGGGGAAAGTTCTATGAAGTTTGAACTATTATATTCAGAAAATAATTTTTGCAAAATTAGAAATTTAATACTAGATATTCAATCTTTATTTAGAGGAAATACTCAATCCTTGTTTAAAGGAGATAATTTTAATGGAGTTAATTTTGCAAGTAACATTCAATGCTAGATACTAGATATTTGTTTAAACAAAATACTTATTTTACATGTTTATCTCTTGTACTTCGATTACATCATGTCCTTCATTATTGGATGAAGTTTATTGAAAAAGCGGGTCAAAAATATCGTCCTTATAGGATTAAACCGCGAAAGATATTCTTGCTAGTTTCTTAGGTTGTGACCGTTCTTAATCTTCTTATCACATATAAGTGCATTAAATACGATGCTAATCAGTTGGTATCTTAAAACTTCTTTTCCATTTTAATTTATTAGATAACAGACTTGCACTGTATAAGTCTTTCTTATATATCAGCATTACTGAAGTGTTTGGAGAAATAGACAAAACTCTCAGCTCGAGAAGCTGGGATATGTACGACTCAAAAGGCGGTCATTGCAGCTTCATGGCATTGGAGGTGAGTTTAACCGAATTATTGTTGAAATGCCTACCTTGTAATAGTTTTCTTCAGTGCAGTGTATTTTAATGACAATCCAGAATACAAAAAATATCACGTTACAAATTTGGATGAACGAACGGTCTGAGAGTGTTTATCTACTGAAGAAATATGGAACCTTTTTGAAGTCACTTCAGACTTCCAATAAGCTGCTGAGATCGCACACGTCAGCCGATGGAAATCATCTAGCACATGAAGACGTTCATAAAACTCCATGCAGTGGGATTTGAACTATGAAATAGGTTGAAGCTTGTACGACAAGCACATATCTTATAACTCATTCAAGTAGACGAGAAGGGCGGAATTGGGAATTGAAATTTAAGGACTTTCAAATTTAAGGTGGATGTACCAAAGTCATACTGCATTATTTATTTCCACCTTTAAAAAAAACAGCAAAAAAGTTATGTTTCCACTGCGAATGAATAAACAAATTCAAGCTGTGTAACCTTAAACATAATTTCATTGCACGTCGTTGATTTTAACGTGATAGCATTCAGAAACACTCAATAAAGTTGTCATGTCATGATAATAATATATTGCGCTAGTCTTTGTAAATGCCTTACTCATTTCCACAAGCTTTTCTGCTAGCAACGCTCTCAGAAATACTAGTTTCCAATTGTATAAATTTCATATAATGTATATGTAATGTGTGTCGTTACTATTAAAGTGAGATGTTTACACATGATCGATTTTTCCCTCTCTTCTTTTTCTACAACTTTTCCAACAGAAACTGTAAACTCAGGTGGATTAGACATTTTTCATGAACTCTGTTCCAGATACTTTTATTTAGATCTCCTATCTGGTTTCTCCACCTTTTCTGTGGTCTTCATCTTGGTTTCTTCTCTGCAAATTTCATTTCATACGTTCATCTTGGTATTCTTTCTAAATTCATCTGAATTCTCAACCACTTCAAATAAGAGTTCAAACATTTCTTTAACACTTTCTAGTCCCAAAATCATTCTGATTTCTACATTTCTTATTATATGTTTCCTTGTTTTTTCCAACACTATCCTTAAAATTTTTATTTCCATTGCTAGTATTCTACTTATATCTCCTTTTGTTAGTGTCCATAATCTCTGCTGCATAAGTCAAGATGAGCAAAAAAAAGGTAACTTCGGTTAATGAAAAGCTACACTTCAGTGGGACCACACACTGTTGAAAAAGGTTTGATATGATCACCTTCCATAAAAAAATTAATCAAGTAGCAATAATGTTTCATTACTCCATAATTTTCTTAAGCGAAATTATCATAAAACATTTCTCCCCCCCCCCTTGAATTTTAAACTCAAATGCGTAGATAAATAGACTGATCATTGCATTTTAGAAGAAATTATGCAAATCTCTTCACTGACAAGTACAAGTAAGAGTCAAGAGCACGTGACATTTTGTTATGTACTACAACAAACTTTGTACCAAATGAAGGCCCAAAAGAGATTTACTAACCGGAACAGTCACTATGCCTAGAGAATACACATTTATTTCATTTTCTGTAGTTATTGTTTTTCGTATCATCAGTTTCGTTGTGAACTACCGTTGTGAGATGGATTCCACTTCCCATGCTCGTTTCTGACCTACTGACTTATCACGTAGCATAAAGCTAAAGCACAAAGCCAGAAAATCTGTTCAGCGTGATATGAACTCCAATGAATTATCCTGGACTTATCCTGTGACTAATGACCAAAACTAGATGGTCCAAGGCAAACACCTAATGAAAATATTTTTTTTTATTTATTAGTTTCTTCATTGGACGTTATAGGATGTTATCCAGTATTATCCAGTTCTATTTTTGATGCATTATATCACGTTGTTAATTTTTACTATCCTGTATGCCATTAACATATTGATGCTCTTACTTAATGTAGATGAATAATAAACGTAATATTACCTCTTTTTTTTTTGCAGTAATGAAAACAGTTTTATATTTTGAAATATGTGAATAGCATACTGTTGAATATTTATTATCTTTTATAACTAATCCATGATTAACATAGTCAAAATGTAAAAGTAAGCAGAACTTTCTTACTTTCAGACTGATTTTTGTCTAAGAATCTTATTTTTAGTTTACTGATATCCCTGGTCTCGGATAACATTAATGTTTAATAATTGAATGAACGTCTCCATGGTAACTAAATGGACTACTTGTGCATGTGAATGTTTCCTTATCATATACAGGGTGATCAAAATTAAAGTATTCCTGTTTAAGGCCTTGTGGAGCACCATCCAGTCATCGAAATGCTGCGAAACTTTGCAGGAATACATTGTGTGTCATGCAGAAGCGACATCTGAGAAAAAGAAAATAGTTTAAAAATTTGCACCAGGGGGCCGAATGATGTTCCGAATGTAGATGGATCAATTTTTCTGTGTGTGTGTGTGTGTGTGTGTGTGTGTGTGTGTGTGTGTGTGTGTGTGTGTGTGTGTGTGTGTGTGTGTGTGTGTGTAAGATGGAGAAAAGCGATACAAGCACAAATAATACATTTTCATTCACTTCCATTAGGCACTCAAGGGCTGTGCTATTCAATGTGCTGCCCTTCCCGGTGTACTTCAACGGCAAAAAGCAGCTGGTCGAGTATGTTGCGCACGTGCTGTTATGCTGTATTTCAGCGCTGCAAATTATAAGGATGATCTCGATAAACCCTGTCTTTGAGAAATCCCCCAGAAGTCACAGGGGGTCAGATCAGGTGAACGAGGCGGCTATGCAGTGAGAAACGCACGGCTGATCAATCTGGCTTCCATGAAATGTTCTCGATGAATTCCTATATGGATCGACCAATGTGTAAATTGGCCCATCCTGCATGAAAATGACTGAATCGTTGCACAGGCGCTGCTGTAACAAAATTAATAAACAAAATTGTTTATCATATCACAATACCTCTCGTCAGAAACTGAGCAGGTCACAGGACGTGACTGGCGAATGTCCTCAAAGAAGAATGGTCCAATGATAAACGACGCTGTAAACCTGCACTCAGACAGTAACTTTGGGTGACAGTAACAGCAAAGGGATTTGTTGGATTTCATGGGTTTTTTTTGTAGCTCATACCCCAGTTATGGGTATTCATAGCTCCGTTCAGGTGAAAGTGAGTCTCATCTCCCCACAAAATCATCCACGGCCACGCAGCGTCCAACTCCACTCAAGCAAGGAATGTTAATGCGAATGTCAGTCAACTTTGAAAGTCCTGCAACTCCTGTGTCAGGGTTATCTTGAATGGACAGAAATGCAGAACCTTCTGTAGAATTTTCCAGACAGTTGTATAAGGAACACCCATGTGTCCTGATACAGCACATGTACTGCAGGAATCATCGCTGTTATTCATGGCCTGCTCCACAACGGAAGCAGAAACTTCATTCACTTGTTGTGAACTGATTAGTTTGCAACCTCTGCCAGATCAAATTCCCAACGATCCCATTTCTTCAAAACGAATAATCATAGATATTGGACCTCAAGATAGTGGACCTCATCGACATTTGTTCAGGCGACGAAATTCGCGGAGTGCAGCAACAACGTTGCAATTGTTTAGGTAATAAAATTTCACGACGAAAACACGTTGCGTCAAGGTTAGTGCCCATCATTGTAGACGGTATTAACAACTAGAATGAAGGGGAAAATCTCTTGTACATGTTTTTAAACTGTCCTGGCACCTGCCGAGTTCCGCGATATGCAAATCCCGTGCAGTTGGTGCTTACAACGCCCCTGGTGGTGAGTTTTGGAACTAGTTTTTTTTTTCTTCTCAGATATTGCTTCCACATGACGCACAATGTATTCCTGCAATGTTTCGCAACATTTCTATCACTAGATGGCGCTCCACAAGCCTTAAACAGGGATACTTTAATTTTAATCACCTTGTATATATCTGCTAATTTTTCTCATGCATATTATTATTTTTATTTTTTTATGTAATTTCTACTTACAAAAAGTAGTAAACCTATAATACAGTAGTATTAGTAGCGTGTATGGGCTAAGGGTTAGATAACCGGGAAAGATTCCTTAGAGACTGAACAAACAACGAACTGTTTAGAATTATGGCCTAAACAGAGTCCATGACTGTGACTGCGTATGTTCTTGTTTGCTGTTTTGTCGATGAAAAACTCACACTAAAGATATTCATAAAACATTCATCACCACAGTGGGGGTTGAATCCATAGTCTGCTGGAGAGCACTATTATATACAGGGGGTTATCAAAATAATAGAAACCCCTACAAATTTTTTTGAAGAATTTTTTTATTAATAAGTTGCAGGCCCACCTCGCGCTGTTAGAACACCATGAATTCGACGTGGAATAGGCTGATACAAGTCATGCACATAAGATAATGTTATTTGGGACCATTCCTCCTGCAAAATATGTCCCAACTGTGCCAGTGATATTTCAGGCGGAAAATGTGATCGAACTTTGGAGAACCGATTGGAGAAAAACGCCTTCTCTACCTTGTCAGAATCTTCGATATTGTGGCTCGAGATACACTACGATTTCTGACGTTTTGGTTACGGCAGCTCCTGCAAGCCGCACTCCAATGGTCATACATTTTGGAGATCACTGAGTTCTGACATTTTGCACACTAACAGCACAACAACTAACGATGTGAGGTATATAATATAATACTGTTCAGTATAGGCTATCACATAGCAGTGTCATAGTCGATGTTGAATTAGCTGTTGTGCATTTAGTATACAAAATGCCAGACCTCAGTGACATTCAAAAAGGTATGATCATTGGAGTGCGGCTTGCAGGAGCTGCCGTAACTAAAACGGCAGAAATCGTAGTGTATCCCAAGCCACAGTATCGAAGATTATGACAAGGTATGGAAACAGAGAAGGCGTTTTTCTCCAATCGGTTCTCCAAAGTTCGATCACATTTTCCGTCTGCAACATTGCTGGTTCAGTTGAGACATATTTTACAGAAAGAATGGCCCCAAATTCCATTATCTTATGTACATGAATTCATGTACATATGAATTCATGGTGTTCTAACAGCGCGAGGTGGGCCTACAGCTTATTAATAACAAATTCTCAAAAAAATATGAACTTAGTTTTAATTCTTATAAACAGTTGAAGATTATCTAAAAAGCATCTGGATATATTTTTTTCTTCTCTCTCTCTCTCTCTCTCATCCACCCACCCCAAAAAAATCTTCATGGATGACTTGGTTAAACTTGACTTGACTTGGTCAGTTTAGGTAACTGACTTGGTTAAACTTAAATGAAGTGGATGACTTACATTCCTCGACCGTTGTCGTTTACAAAGAATCGAGTTCCATAATAAATCTTGCAGGTACTGATTTTGGTAGGATATCTTGACAGTCATTTTTTTCGTTCGCACAATCACACCTGTATCCAAATGATATACATATTTGTAATGATATCGATTGTTTGTGATTTGTTCAATTTTTTTTTCATTAACGTATAACGGAGAATCGGTAGCATTAGTTACAATGTAACAAACGATATAAGTATTTGTATGATAGCGACTGTGTGATTCAGTTAGAATGTGTTTTAATTTATAATTGGGATCGGTGGCAGCCACTGTTTCATATAATCCCAGATTTCCTTCCCTTATTTGCAGTACAAAATTATATGGCAAAATATTTCTGGTTTTCTGCAGAAATAAGTTACAATGCCTTCCAGCTGTATATTATTCGTCAGATTTTGGTGGCTACAGAAAAAAAAACTATTTATATATTGGAAGTCAGAATGCAGTTTAAGATATGGCTTCGTATGCTCTTGCCTCTCCTTAGTTTCTGCACTAGGATAGCTTTTTTTATGTTGCTCCCACCCACGAAAGGTTATTTGCAAACCTATAGTACATTTAGTACTGTGGGCGGGCTAAGGATTTTTTTTTTATCAATTTTTATATATTTTTTATTTATCTTTTTTTGCCTAGTCAGGAAACCCTGCTCTTGTTCAAGTGGAACTTGTTCAAGCCACTTCAGGCCTCCAATAAGCGGGTGAGTTATTGTTCTTGGTTTTGTACGATATCTTCTCTATGCTGTAGTTTCCACTATCTCTCAGCCACTTCTGTGAATATTCTATGTAGTCTTTTTTTTTTTTTTTAATGGCAAGGAAGAGAATCGATGACTTTGTCAGGAAAGCATTTTTGTAGAAAGTCTATTGTATCTATCATATGAATACAGTAGATTAACGAGTGCTTTTTTTTTTTTTTTTTTTTTTTTGCAGATACGACTCTGCTAATCAGTGTTTTTAGGAAAATATATTAGTAGGCCATGCCTTCAGCATGTAACAGTATTGTATGAACATTGATTCAAATAGGCTGCACAAAGGCTGAATTTTATCTACCAATTCTTCACGGTATGGGATGTTGTATATTTTGGTTGCATTGCGGATTTGCTATTTACTCTACCAACAAGGGGAACAAATATAGAACAGTGATTGCAAATCTACAGCACGCATGTTAAAAGAACACATTACATAATGCGTGGATGATATTTGTAGATGATAATTGTTCACAATAATATGACGATAAAAAATTCTCTATCTGAAATATAAAAACGTTTTGAAGAGGAAACAGTGTGTTACTATGGAACTCTTCGTAAAACAAGAGAAGTTTGGCATCGAAATACGAGTATATACAACTGGTTAAACTTTTATTGCATATTAAATGGATGAAATTAGTAGACTGTAGTAAACAGTCCTGAAGTTCAAAATAGAGGAAGTCCATTAGATACTTCACAATTAATTTCAAATTGATACATATAAAATAATGCCCATTTAGTCATATTGGCATTATTTTATGTATGCAAATTGCGTATGTTCTTCTGATCGGTTTCAGGGACGAAAAACGAAAGTTTCGGAGAGAAAATATCCTGCTATCCCTGTATAAGACTGGCTAACTCACCTTCATTTGAAAAGATCTTATGAAGATTCTTCGTGTTCTAGACGGTTTCGAAGTCAGGTCTTTCCGACCGAAGGACATCTTCGATACTCACTGACCTACAGAGGCTCGTATGGCTCAGTAATCTAAGATCTACTATTATTATTATTATTCTCATTATCGTCTTATTTTTTGTCATATTAGTTTAAAAATTTTACCTCAAGGGCTCACTTTAGTGAGTACAGGAGCGGAAAATCCGAGGTACCTGATGTTGGACCGTGCCTTACTCCATGTAATATACGTCTGTATATTATCTATAGACCGGTCCCTACTCTTCATTTTTTCTTTCTTTCTTGTTGTTTCTCTTGCTCCTTCCCCCAATATGCTATTAGAGTAGTCGGGGGCTAGGGGTGAATCTTTCCTATCATACTATGTTTTTTCCATCTCACGCAGTAGGAGTCTGCTTTCCCTCCCAAAAAACAGGTTCGGAGGCCTCAAGGTGGCAGCCCCACCACCGAACTCACCCTGCGAAAGGTTGGTAGCCTATCCGGGGGAAATTTCAAATTACTCGCAAAGCTCTGAAGAAGAAAAATAGGATGGATTTAATCGGAACTGATCCGGCCAATGGACAGGGACTTCTCTTTGAAATATTAAAAAATAGCTACATGGAATGTGCGTGGAATCACACACGAAATTGATGAGCTAAACAGAAACTAAAAAAATAGAAAAATTGATATAACAGCAATAACTGATACAATAAAGAAAAACAAAGGATCTCAAATTCTGGAAGATTATGTCATGATCTTCTTTGGAGTTCCAGAAGACAAATGGGCTTCATCTGGGGTTGCAATTTGGATTATTAAAAAATGTAAAAACAAAATCTTAGATTATATTTGGGTATCAGACTGAATAATCAAAGTTAGAATGAAAATTATGAATCAAACATTCAATATTTTCGGAATTCATGCACCAGTAGATGGAAAAGAGGAAGAGACAGAAGAATTTTACGGAAAACTTCAGGAATGTACTGATGAAACAAATCAAAACGAAGCAACAATCTTGATGGGAGATTTCAACGCTAGAGTGGAAAATAATCCAATAACAGTATGTATTGAATCAGAGGGAGAATCAATAATCAATAACAACGGAATTTTATTAAGCCTTCTGCATATTTAACAATCTAAAAATAAGCAATACTTTCTTCAGGCATAAAAATATGGGCATAAGTACACATGGGAAGCAAGAGAAACAAAATCTATAATAGATTACATTATTATTAACAACAAACTAAATAATAATATCAAGAATACAAAGGCTTATAGAAGGAGCGAAATTGATAGTGATCACATGTTAGTTGAAAGCAGATTTGAATTCATAAAAAGAGCCACACACTTCAAGAAAAAAAAAAAAAAAGATAACGGACCAGCATCTAGTAAACAATTTAAAATTCACCTCCTAGAACAGAAGAGTATTAGAAACTTATATAAAAGCAGAATAAGAGATAGAATAAAACCAACCACAAACAATATTGAAACTGACTGGAAGAATATAATGGAAACCATACTAAAAGCAGCAGAAGAAAGTTTAGAATACAAATCAAGGAAAAACAAAAATGGCTCAGAACTCGGAATGATGACTTAATCGGAAGGAAAAAGCAGGCTTTTAAAATCTATCTGCAAAATAAAAACACTGCTGACTATATACAATATAAGAAATTACAGGCTGAAGTCAGAAAGCTTTCCAGAAGTACACGCAGAGAAGATTGGAGTAAATACAGTATGTTAAATCATTAGAGCAGGATATCACTGGACCTCAAAGAATAGGTTTTAAAATTTTCAGTTAGCTATAAACAGAAGAAAATGACAAATTAAGAAATAATCTGTTTTCCAAAGAGGATTGGTTAGAACACTATAAAATATTATGGAATGAAAAACAAGAAATAGAAAACAATGACAAAACTCACAAAATTGAAGATACCAATATACAGGAAAGTACAGAAGAAATAGTAATGGAAGAATTAGAAAAATAATTCAAAAACTCAAGAAATAGAAAAAGCCCCAGCCTGGATGGAATATGCGTTGAGCTCTTTAAATATACAGACAATAGCTTAAAAGAAAACCTACTTAAACTCTTCAATAATATCTGGAAATATCAAAAGATCCCAAAAGAATGGGAAACTGGAGTAGTAATAAATGTTCAAAAAAAAGGTCCCAAGGACAAATGTGGACATTACAGAGGCATTGCTCTCTTAACATGTTCATTGCCAATCACGCGATATCGCGCGACGCGAGCTCTCACCAAACGGTCGATCACGCGTTATCGCGTGGACGTCGCTAACTAAATAAAAAAATAAAAAAAATTTGGCCACCACACGAAATTCCAATTTTCAGCTTGGCAATGAAAGTGTTAATAACAGCATCTAAACTATATGCAAGCATCTTAAAAGAACAGGCTAATTAAACATACAGAAAATTATTTAGAAGAACAGTGTGGTTTTAGAAGAGGGAGAGGATGCTCATATGCCTCTTTCACAATGCAATAGATCATAGACAAAAGAAAAGAATTTAACCTGCCCAGTGTTCTTCTATTTATTGAATACGAAAAGGCATATGAGAACTTGAACAGAAATCTACTCTGGAAAATATTACAAGACCATAAAATACCTCCTAAATTAATTAAAGCAACAAAAAGTCTATACAGAGAAACAAAAATGCGCATCAAATTTGCAGGTGGAACATTATCAGAACCTATAACTATAAATAAAGGAGTAAGACAAAGTTGCGACTTATCCCCAATCCTATTCAACATTTATATAAACAGAATCCTAAAAGAATGGAAAACAACTGTCCAAGATCGATTAAACTAACAAATAATAAACAGCTAAATAAAATAATTTATGCAGATGATCAAGTACTAATTTCAAACTCAGAAGATAAACTTCAACTTGCAACTACCATCTAAATGAAATAGCAAAATAAAATAAAATAAAATAAAATGAAAATATCAGAAACAAAAACAAAAGCTATGGCAATGTGTGGAAACACCATTCAAAATGTCAAAATTATGCTTAGCAATAAAATTGTAGAACAAGTTACAGAATTCAAAACTGAGGAAATATAATCTCGCAATACAATACGGATTCACACTTGGAAGCAAAACTACAAATTTACAACAGAATGAATGACAAAGTTAAAAGAAATTTTGGAAAACAAATGACTAAAGAAACTCAATTAAGATTACATAATATGACCTCTAAACCATCTCTCAAATTTGGAAGTGAAACCTGGATTCTAAAACAAAGAAACAGACAAAGATTGGAAGCTGCACAGATGAAGATTCTAAGACCTCTCCTGGGACTCACTAGGAAAGATTAAAAGAAAACACAGAAATAAGAGAACGATTAGATATAAAGAACATCGTACAAGAAGTAGAAGAATATCAGCAAAATCGGCTACACCATATAGAAAGGATGAACAACAATAGAATTCCCAAACTAGCATATAAATATAAACCTACAGGAAGAAGAGACCGCGGATGTCCACGACTAAGATGGAAAGACCAACTTCATCTGCAGAGCAGGAATAGGACATAAAAAGCCTATACCTGAATTGCTCAGCCGACGACGCCGAGTTTAAAAAAATTAGCAGAATTCCCATTTTGTCTTTTTAAATCGGCATTAACAAGCAAACAAATAAACAGAACACTAATCTTAGATAAAGGTTGGATTTTTCAAACTTCTTTAAACACCTCTTAATTTTCTCGTTATTTATAATGTATCACAACCAGATAATTTTTTAAAAAAATTTAAAACGAACTTTTATTAAGTTTGTAAATGAAATACAAAACAAATAAAAAACTAACTAAATAATAAATTTAGTTTAATCCTTTATCCAAGTGTAGGCAAACAAAATTTGCGTCTGAAAATATCTTCAGGACTGAGGCAAGGTTGTACATCTGTTGGCAACTCGTAGAAAAGGTGGACCAAGATCTCATCTCTCCTTGTCTTAGTATCTCCCATAATGCAAAGCACATCACTTTGCGGACATGTATAATACTATGCATTAATGGAAGGGCCACTACCCAGACCGGTTTCGACCTTTATTGAGGTCTCGTCAGTGGGAGTCAGCCAACGAGTTGCCAAAGGGTGTAACACCTTATTATTACATTACTCTGGATTTAGCATAGCATTATACATGTCCGCAAGGAGATGTGCTTTGCATTATGGGAAGTGCTAATTTTCAGGCGCAAACTTTGTTTGCCTACACTGGGATAAAGGATTAAACTAAATTTATTATAGTCTAACCAACCGCAAAATAAATTTTCAATTAATTAAATAATTTCAGTAATTTTAGCTATGACAAAAAAAAAAAAAAAACCCGCTTATATATATTTATTTAGTCAGCACTTCATACTACCATAATGGGTGAATATTTGCTGATTTTTCGAAAGAAACCTAATATATATATATTTTTTTCATTTTTATATTTTCTCTGAATTTTCTTAATGTTTTTATTATATTTACAATTACAATGTGAGCCTATTTAAACAGTAATCCAATTGAATATTCATTTCATTAAATAATACGCATTTTTGAGCAGTCTAGTGTATTCGCGAAGAGGATATTGCGGCAGTTCGTCTTCAGTTAGAAAGGAACCTGTGCAAGGAACCTTAATAAGGTTTTCAATTCTAGATAATTTAGCCATTTAAGGGATAAGTATTAGAGTTTTTACTCCTGAAAAGCAGGTCTTTAAATCCCCAAAATAGAGGGCCCATCACATAACACATACTACACAGTGGTCTGTGAATCATAATTGCTTTAGTAGTAATTTCGACTAATCCATCATTCCTCTTTCAAAGGGCATAATACGCGATGAAAAAGTTACTATACTTTCATTAGAAACAAAAATTAAGGAATAATAAAAATGCTAAAATTTTTGATAATCATTTTTAATTAACGTAACCAGTTTAGTAAAAGCCATCCATGTTATCTAACAGAAAATAAAATTCTGCTCTTCAACTATTTTTGGGATTGGTGGCTTTTAACTTTTCCCTGGTCTGTATTAAATGTAGCAACCCACTGACACAGCCAATAATGACTGGCTATGTGGGAACGGGGAAGAAGGAACTTCCGAAATCTCGTCTCAATATGTAGGTATATCTAACTAGCCCTGCTGAAAGAATGGAAAAAGTTCCACCAAATATTCACACTCACTTTTCTTCCGCAATAAACGAAGGCTGGCGTAGAACACGCAAACAGCAATATATATATATATATATATATATACGTTATGTGGAACCACAAACATTGTTTTTGTAATTATTACAAAAGTAATGCGATAATATAAACACTATTAAACAAATGGATAATAAATATTCATTATTATTTTATGACCAAGCTTCAGTATAAAATAATAATGGATATTTTCGAACTTAAAAATGAATGATGACATTCAATTTTTACTTTCCATAAGCGTGTAATTACCCGAGTATGTTTGCATTCTTATAATAACACGAGTGATATTTATTTCGTACTGTTATTTCTTTTATCAGTGGGCGACAAATCTTCACCGCCTTATCTGAAACATATCAGTACTCTCCGTTGGAATCCACTTGACCTACTTTTTCCGTGTGACTGAAAGCGAATTTTAAGGTCAGGAGTAGTGAATCTTCGATCACCATCATTTTTGAAGTTCCCGCAAGGCAAACAGATATTTTCCTTAAATGTTTCTTAACTTGAGAACTTCTGCCTGTTATTTTGACCCTATAACCTTATTTTTTTACACTGTTCATTAAGCTGTGACTTGAATGTTTTAAAAAAAATTCAGCTCAAGAATGCGTAATCGAAAATAGATATTTGCAGAATTTCTACAAACACAGTCACTTCAGAATCAAGTTCACAATTTAGAATGGATTAAAATTATATTTAAGCTGAGTATGTTTCAGCAAACCTGAATTATTCTCAAACATCCACTACTTCTTTTATTGTTTGATTGAGCTAAAATTAAAAATTAACTTCAAAACGGCTAAATATTTTGTGTAATTAAATTATAAAATTTTTATTTTAGTGGGAAACGAATTTCTGCCTCCTGAAGACAAGTCATATTATTTTTAAAACATAAAATGAAACACACCAACAAGAAAAAATACCTAATAATATTTGCTCAGATGTCGATAGGGCAAGAAAATGTATCTTTTTTTTAGTCAGTCACAGTCTATTTGCACCATAGCTATTTCTACACCATGAAGTGCTATTGATAACTGAGTTGAACTCTATGCTGCATATACAGATAACGATCTATATGTGCAGCACGGAATGTTTTTATGACTTCATGCACCATTATTGGTTTGAATACAGATAAAATATCTGATTCGGATTTCTGTCTGTAATCATGAACAGGAGGCCAATCGTTTATGAACTAGCCGCTGATATAAAAAGAATCATAAAAATGCACAAATTAAAAATAATTTCAGCGCGAATATGTAGATAGACGGGTGAAGTGGGGGGGGGATAAGAGAAAGATTGTGATATTATCTACCAATCGGCTGAAAGCGCAAAGAGACTTGTGCATCATGCGTTCAATGATATCACTATCCGTTGATGGCGTAATCAAATTAATTAATTAATTTTCGTATGATGATACAGCGGAGTCCCTTTTTTACGGGATGTACGGCACCATCTTAGTTTTTCCCCCCTGTTTTATACGGGATCGGAACCGGCATAGCTGACGAATCAGGCCTATGGCTGGGTCAGTATTCCTGTGTGTTCAAGGGGCCGATTTGCCTGCTTGCGGGATGAAAACCCCCCAGATAAACTGGCAGAAAAAACCATGCTGTCCACGCCCGAGACCGGCTAACTTAGCTATGGCTGAGGAAGATCTTTAAGCTCCTCAAGTCGTCGACGGGAATCGATCCCAGGACACTCCTTCCCGAAGCAAACGGTTGCGAAGCGCAAAGCCACTAACCGCGCGAGCAGTGTAACCAAAGCTTTTGATGTACGAAAGTAGATCAAAAGTGTATTTATATTGCTTATCTACAAAGAGCTGTTCCTAAACGTTTTTATGTGGATCATTAAAGATAAAACTTCAACTCATGGTTCTGTAAAAGCTATTCACACTTTCAGTGAATGCTCTGAGTAATTCAAGTGTTACACGTCATTAGGAAACTCTTTCTGTATATCTTCTCTTGGTGAAATAATGCCAGGTTCACCTCAAAGGGCCGAACTTTGGAAAGCCTTGTTACCATTTTCTCAACAATCTGACTATGAATGTGTGCTATATGTAGCGTGACACAACACACGCTCTCTCTCTCTCTCTCTCTCTCTCTCTCTCTCTCTCTCACACACACACACACACATACACATACACACAGACAAAGTATGTATTAGAATTTGCAACGTTGAAACACGTTTCCATTAACGCTATGCACTAGGTTTACAGGTTAATGCTATTCGCTGCATGTCCCGAAACAGCCGCTTTATCAGCAGCATGTAAATATATATATAAACGAAATAATATCAATTCACCATAATAATTCATCTAGCATCTGCTTAACTGCAGTTCAAGGCTATGTAACAGCGAGTGCTGATTAAAGAGTTATTACGTGTTATTTGTCGACGTTCGTGTGGGTGTGCTTTCGCTTACAAATAGCAAAGGAACAAAAGTCAGGTCATTTGCGTTGAACATAAAAAAAATTATACAGATGTCATAAAGAGAATTTTACAGTCATACTGTGAACCGAATAATAAAAATTATATAAAAATGCAACATATTGGATGTCATTTCCGCTTTTTGGTCGGAATGATGTCATTCATTTAAAAAAAATAATAATAATAAAAAAGTAAGAAATTATTAAATTGCAAGTATTGCATTGCTGTGGACGGCCATATGCAGCAAAAGAATGCCACCATTCTCTGATCTAGAGAAATCCTTTTACGAAATTATTTTCAACGCATACTGATTTGATTTCAAAATGCTTTGCATAGCTATTTTTCCACGTGATCGATTTAGTCAATCTTACATGAAAATGGCATTCCTCCCCCCGCTTCTGAAACAAAATTGAAGAGAAACACCTGTTTCCTGGCATATATTGTCAGCATTAATTATTAATGAATAGAAGGTTGGAAGATAAGCTTGGTAGTTCTGCCTTGAGGTTAAAGCATGTTACATTCTATTTCTAATTTTCAATAAGCCAGTTTTTTTTTTCCGAACTACTTCACGGAGTGATTCCAGTTCACCAATGCCTGCAGTTAGCTATTCCAAGCCATTATTCATTTAGCTTGTCATAAGTTCCTTTAGGCTGTGCTTACGAAATTACTGTTTTTAAGCAAGCATAACACTCTTGACACTTTTCACGCATCGAGTTTCTAATTTGTACTAGAAACTCGATGCGTGACGGTCTTTGAGAAAACTTAGAATTTTGCAATATTTTAATAGTTTAAACCTTTAATAGCTGACAATGTTTTTCACTCCTACTCCGTGTAAACCATATTTTCTTATAGTTTTCACATTCTCCCTTATTTATAAATTAACATGACAAAAGAAATATGAAAAAGAACGATGTGTCTTGATAAAAAGAATAGAAAACATGAAATTGATAGAAATATGTGTTTTTGATACTTTGATAAATTATGGAGTACTGTGCTTGACGTTGAGTGGGAGAAAGACGAATGAATATGCGCATCCAGAACTTCGCTAACGCTATACTGTCATCAAGAGATGGTACGTGATAGCTGCCTAACTTCAATGACACTTAAGAAGAAAAGGCTGATTTTTTTTTTTTTTGGTATGATGATCCTACACGTAAAATGTAACAGGACCTACAGCTATAGCACTGATATTTTTGCTCGAACAGCAGGAGCTTGCAGTCATTGCAAGGAAATGAGAGGTGGAGCAACGGTAATAGTGTAAAAGAGGACTAGATTTTCTTCAGGTTTAGAGCTTTAAAACTGGACCAGCAACTACTTATGTTTCTACAGTCTTGGCAGAAAGCGTATGAATGATCGAAGCCAGTTCAATGGAATAGAGTGCTTGTGAATATATCTGCGGAAAACGAAATAAGGTAGAAACAAGGGGATAATTTCTTATTTGGATTGCACGTTTGTGGATATTATCAAAAAATTGTAGAGTGAATTTTGGCCCATCATCCCAAATGTGAATAGTGTTCTAGGATTGCTGGTTTAGGCTTGTATACTGTTATCAGCTAATAAATGAGAGGTAGTGTAGTGGGTGTAAAAGGAGACTAAATATTTTGGATGAGATTGTTTAACACCACCACCACTGAAGAATGACAGGAAGATCAGTCTTTAAGACACGTTGAGTTGTTGAAGACTGGAAATGTTTGAGTAGTATAATTTGTCAAATGAAAATGAGGAGGAATAGTTTACTGTCATTGGTAAAACTATGAACAGTACACTCCAATTAGGTTCGCGAGAGAAGGTTATTTATGTACAGGAAGAAGAGTACGGAATAAAGAAAGAAGCCCTGTGCTTCTCCACCACTATGGAACATCTTAAAAGAGAAACACACACACACATGATACATATTGAATACATAGTCAACGACAGAGAATGGACAACAAATGTAAAATCTTAAATTTGTAATGCTAGTCGGCGACGTTAGTCTAGTGGCTGTGCGCTTCGCAACCATATGCCTTGGGAAGGAGTGTCCCAGGTTCGATTCCCGTCGGTGACGTGAGGAGCTGAAGGATCTTCCTCAGCCAAAGCCAAGTTAGCCGGTCTTCGGTGTGGACAGTAGGGTTTTTTCCCCAGTTTATCCTGGGGTTTTTCACCCCTCAAAGCAGGCAAACCAGGCTTGAGAACTCAACACTACGGTCATAGGATACACCGGGGCGTAGGGCTGACCGCCTTATCCTGTGAACGGTTTGAGGTCCGATGATTAATAAAACCCTCGACACCGCAAGGTAAAGAGGGTAAAAGGAAGATGAGATGAGAATTGTAATGCTAAATAGCATTACAATTCATCTCCAATTACAGATATCATCAAACATCCAGAAAAATGTCAAAGCAGCCATATGATTTCTTCTAATCTTACTATATAGCTTTTGCCAAAAGATTGGAAATGTTGGCTAGGAGATTTGCATGGAATCTCTTGTGGCCAAAGCTACGTTGGTGGTCACGAATTAATTAGCAGCCGCCAATTAATTTACCGAATGCAACTCTACTTTTGATCTACCGAACATACTCGAAAGAACGTTCAAAATCTCCGTTATTTAATTGCTAATATCAAATAATCACAAAAATATTTGCATAATATAATAATACAAATACAAAATACGATCTTTATGTCACTGCTTCTAAAGATTAAGCTCCGAGGTCGAGATATTTGCCTTTCAGTTGGAAACTCTTATATATATATTTTTTTTTTATCACGTATACAAGATATTTATATTATACAATTCAAGTTGTACAATTCAGTGTACAATATTATACAATACAATTCAAGTATTACTATCGTTTTCTGCTGGCTGGTACTTATACTTGTTTTTGGCTATTAATTTTGTTATAGTTAATAAAAAGTTTTCTTATATATACAAGGAGAGTAGGATACATTTCGGAGAGTTTTCGTAGTTTATAACAAGTTACTGGTTTTAGTGAAAAAGTAAGTTAGTTTATGTATTTATGTGTAACCAAGGACCGTAGCCATACTGGTTACTAGAGAAATAAATTAGCTCGAAACAGTCACTGCGAGTCCAGTGACCATATCTATGAGGGCTCACCTTACATGATTTGATTTGATGTACATGTTAATATATTAGTCTCCTAATTGAATGAAGTAGTTAGTATATTGGTACCTTAAATGTACAGTATATGATATGTAGTTATAATGATCTCTTACACTATACGTTTAAAGTAATTGTCAACATTGTTTTGTCCCATGAGGTAGTCTTTCAATCTTTTTCTGAATGCATATTCTGAAGTTATAGATTTGATTTCATTTGGGAGTTTATTGTAGCTGTTGTCGCTAGGTATTCGAAGGATTTATGAAAATTTTCTTTGTTTGCCTTGGGCAGGAACATGCTGGTAAGCATGTTCCTGCAGCAGCGTAATCCATAGTATGTACTATGAAATTTTCAGCGTTCCTTTTTACAAATAATAGACAACCATAGAAATACAGTTTCTGTAGGGATAGAATATTATGAATGACAAGCAGATCGTTGGTTGAATGTAGGCAATCGGTAGTTATCGCTCTAACTATTCTGTTTTTTATTCGTATTAATGGAAGCAGTTTATTGTAATAATCGCCATCCCAACAGGTGATTCCATATTGCAGTGAGGAATTTACTCAGGAATAGTATAATCATCTTAAGAATGCTGCATTTATAAATTTTTTAACATAATATATTTTGCTAATTATGAGCCTCATCTTATTTGTTAAAAATGTGATGTGGGAGTTCCACTTCAGATTGCTATCGATATGGAAGCCCAAATACTTGATTGATTTTATTTATTTATTTATTTTTTTTTTATTAAGCTACAGCTACAATTCAGGATGTCACTACATTTCCTTTCGTGCATTTTATGGTTATATTGTGGTCTAGCTTATCTGTTAACGTGAAGTACATATATCTCGTTTTATCGGTATTAATTTTAAGTTCATTATTGCTAAACCATTTACTTAGTTTTAACATATCACGATTAATCCGATTTTTTAGATCTCACAGGTCGTTTCGGTATATATTAATGTCGTGTCGTCAGCGAAGGATATCATTTTGCTAAAAATTTGTATTTACATAGATCATTAACATATATTACAAATGGGATTGGTCCTAGTTTATGTAAACGAATATAAACTCCTAACCAGAAAACGCTCCCATTCTAGAATGGAAAAGACGATGAGGAAGAGGAAAAAAGAAGATTTTTAGGTTCAGTTACTCAACGGAGAAGTGAAGCAGCGTTTCATAAAAAGGAAGAGGAATGAAGAATGAATGAATGAATGAATGAATGAAGAATTTGTGAGACTTTCATATTTCGGCATCTTTCATTTATTGATTTATTGGGTTCAATGAAGTATCTTAACATATTATATTTCTTTTCTTTAGATTCGGAGAATGTAAGTTCCCAGTATGAGAGAAGATCCACAACCAAATAGATATTATTGAAATCACGATAGTCATTCCGCCAGTATTAATGATTTAAAGAATGACATTAAACATCGTATACTGATTACAATATCGATGTATAGAATGTTCAAAGAAATCTACAATCAAGAATTTGTGTGAGAACTTGTCGGTGGCGCTCGAGTGGAACAGTTATTATAACTAAATTGGAAAATGAATATTTCTAGTTCTGTGCATTTTAAATGTCTTCACACCAAATAGAACTCCAAACATTAGAAGAAAGCAAGATTATATTCTATTCTGTTATTTCATGGCCATGTGTGAAAATGGAAAGCACGATACACTGTATCTATCTTGCAAAAAATATCCTCTCTTAATTGTCACTATTAAAAAGACAATTTCGTGACTACCGAATGCAACGAAAATAAAGTGTTGGAGTGTGTTGACTGCCCTCACTTTAACGTAGGTTGTGTACCAGTAACCCGCTTAAAGGTGACTACCCTCTGTTTTGTCCACCCACCTTCTGAGCCTCTCTCAGCGCAGTTGGCTTCAGCTGAATTTGAAAACAGAAGAGTTTCATAGCTAAAATGATTACGTAAAATGATTCGCATTAATATTTTACTTGGCTTCTAACTGTGATACCGTCATTTTTACTGTTATAATTTTTCCTGGTGTTTTCTTGAATAAAACATGTTAATAAAATTTAATTGAAATGAAATTCAGTTATATATGAAATAAAGACTGCTGTAAGCTGTGATATTTGTGCTGGTCACCTAACTGCAAACTGGCACAGCATAGTTTCAAAATATCAAAAGAAGTGCATTATAAATCTAATTGATATCCTCTGCAATTTTCACTTTAAGAAAACTTGATTTTGTATTTGAACTTGTAAAACTCAACCCCAGGTTTGAAAATATCACTGGAATAAAGTTTATAAGAAGATGCAAGATCAGAAGAGATGCCCTTCATTACTAGCGGATTTCATGGATACATCCTGCTTTACTGCATGAACAGAATGCCATTTTAGTGTAGGAATGCAGCAAAATATCGCTCTCCGATCATGAAGTTCGTTCAACAAAAAGCCTGCCCAGGAAAGGCAATGGCAGCCAAATGTAATATTACTGAGGTTTTTGTGAAGCACTCTGAGATCCCTAAAATTTTTAAATGGTATATGTTAATTACCGAATCAGCTAGGCACCACTCAATATTTTAATCATTAAATATTAATACTGGTTAAGGAATCATTCCGGACAATTTTCTCGAGATTTACAAAACTAGTTATTTGCTGAACTATTTTACTGAACCAGTTTTCATCGGAAGTGAACTCAGAACATTTTAATTGTCGATATGCAGGAGTGTTAAAATTACCAGGCTTTTTAATATATAACAACAATATTCACATTGCATGTATATAAGTTTACAAATCTTACATGCAATTGTTGCAATACAACGTGTAAGAATTTAATTCCTATGTCTATAGAGGAACTCTTCAAAATTCCGGCCTGGTTTGGCAGAGTGCGGTTAGTGTAGTCGCTCTCCAACCAACAGGTCGTGGGTTCGAATCCCGCCGTGAGCATGAATGTTTGTGATTGTCTTTAGGTGGAACATGAATTCCATTCTATGAATTTCATCGCTCGCTCGTTGTGAGGCCAAAAACCTGCTTATTGGAAGCCTGAAGTGGATCGAACAAGTTTCATGTTTATACTTTAGAGAAGAGTTTCCGGACTATGTATAAATAAATAAATACAAAAATAAATAAATAAATAAATGAATATAAATAAATAAAATAAAATAAAAATGCAAAAAAAATTATAAAATTAATAAAAATGCTAATAAAAGAATCCTCAATTCGCTTAAGAAACTAAAATACTATAGCTTAATAACATCTTGTGAGTGAGAGTTACATATACATATATTTTTTCTTACTTAAAGGAAAGCTTTTTTGGTGTATAAAGTTACTTTGTACACTGGAAGTTCAGTTTTCTAAACCTGACTCATGTGCTCTGCTCTCAGGTAACAATATTATTTTGGTATATGATTTGAGAGGCAAGAAGTATTCTGTTAGGAAGAATGTAAAGGAGTTGTTAGAAGAGTCAAAACCGACGAACGAGAAGGTGAAGATTGTAAGTCTCCTCCACGCCATGATAGAGGCGAACTGAGAAAGAGGACATTGATAGCCAATGAGTCAATACATAGATTGTGCAAAAGGAATGATGCAGAATTTGCGGATCTGTGGTCTCTGTTTGACGGAAAGAAGGATTTGTACAATGAGGAAGGACCGCATCTGAATGGTTTTGGTGTTAGGTGTCTTGAGAGAGCTTTGTTCACATAGCATGCTGACGTGCAAATTCAGGGAAACTTGTTTGGGTGCGTGTAAGAATGACCAAGTGAGGAATCTAGTCTCTCAAGCAAAAATATTGAAGAGGGGTCAATTCAGAAAATAAAGGTGGGAAGGGGACTAAAATGATGTTTTCGTTTCTATATTTCTATATACTAATGTCAGATGTATCAAGAACAAGAGGGAGGAGATTTTGGCATTGGTTAGTGCAACCTCGGCAAAAATTATAGGCATTAGTGAGACTTTGCTAACAGCAGATGATGTAGTTACAGGGACTGAGTATGAAAAGCGCTTAGTATTTTGGGAAGATAGGTTGGGGGAGAAGTACTGCTTATGATAGCAATCAATTGCAACAACAAAAAAAAAAACAATAAGAGACAAGGGGAGAGTGGCTGTACATTTGAAGCAATCTGGTGTGAGACTGACTAGTAAGACAAAGATACAGTTGGTTGTTACTATAGGCCAGGGAGTTCCACACATGATCTGGAAGACATGCATTGCCAAATTAGTACAATAAGTGCAGGTCGAGTGATTATTATGGGTGGATTTCAACTATGGAGATATAGACTGGAAGGAAAAAATATCACATGGCAGAAAGGAAATAGTATTCATACTCCTGCTGAGAGATAATTACTTAAGGCAACATGTGATCGAGGGGACGAGGGGACGAGGGGATGAGAGAGAGTATTGGACTTGGTCATAGGAACAAAAGAGCTATCCATAACCAAGGTGACAACATTGCCTCCAATTAGTGAAAGTGACCATGCTGTCTTCACTTGGGAGATTGTAAAACATAAGGAATATTCTATCAAGAAGGGGTATTTGTGAAACTACAAGGCAGTGATTATGCTATGCTTAGGAAGAAGCTTAAATCTGTGGCATGACATAAAACACTGCATGGTAAAGATGTTAGTAGTGCATAGTATATAGTTAAGGATCATCTAGAGGAGGTAGTATTAAACTGTATGCCTAGGGTAAGGAGGGTTAATGGGTATAAGTTAGATGGATGAGTAATATCATTAAGCACGAGCTGAAGAAGAAGAAAATTCTGTGGAGGGTATATAAAATGAAAGCAGACCGGCAAATTCACGACAGCACAAGGCTCAGGCAAGAAAGGTAAGCAGTATGGCATGGAAGGCAACCTCAGATAATTAGAAGAATTTAGCCGAGCAGGACAAAGGAATTCCCAAAGAATTCTTTTGTTATGTGGCAAGTAAGAAAAAGAATGACTATGGAAGATTAACCTTAATGAGTGATGACGGTCACAAATAGAAAGAATGGGATAAAATAGTTGAGTTACTAAGAGACTACTTTGCAAGCATATGTTTTCCTGGTGAGGTTACTGCTTTAACCTATGTGACAGACACTGATGTGGGAACAGAGGTGAAGAAATTGGAGGTTCTTCGGATATTGCAAAATCTCAGTGTAAATACATCTGTGGGATCAGATGGGATATTAGCCAGGGTTTGCGAGAATGTGCAAGAGAACTAGCACTGCCTTTGACTAGGCTGTTTAATTTAAGTCTCAGCTCTGGTAGAGTTCCAAGGGAGTGGAAAGAGGGCAAAATGATTCCTTTGCATAAGGGAAGTTCTAAGACTATAGTAGCAAATTATAGACCAATGAGTATTTCAGGCATGGTGGTCAACGTGATAGAAAACTTGGTAAAAAATAAAAGAATTCAAGAATAGATAGATAAAACTATGGTACTGTATGAGGGTCAACCTGCCTTTTTGAAGGGTCAGTGATGCCTTAGTAATTTACTAACTTTTATAACAGCTCAGTTGAATAAAGGAATTAGCTAAACGATGATTGTGCAGGATTTTGCAAAGGCATTTGACAGAATACTACATGGAACACTGTTACGACAATTAGAACAAATGGATATGACACTGGTTAAGTGGATAAGAGGGTGGCTGCTGGATACATATCAAAAACTGGTATATGGAGAGGCAGAATCGAGGCGAAAATAGGTGACTAGTGGTGTGGAGCAAGGTTTGGTGCCAACTATTGTTGTTTGATTTGTACATACTGTAAATGATATAGGAAATAACCTAAAAGGGAAATATTCAGTTATTTGCTGATGATGCGAAATTAGGTAGAGCAATAGTTAATCAAGGCGATGTGAAGAGCTTTCAGGACGATTTAAATAAGCTGTCGGTATGGGCAAAAGTTAATGGGTGGCAGCTTAATGTCGAGAAATGTAAAGTTATGCATTTTGGGATAAATAGATTACAAGCCGTGTATCATATTGATGGCACTGTACTCCAGGAAATAGATGAAGCTAGAAATTTAGGGATGTGGTAGACACAGAGTTAAAGTTTAGAGGATATATTGCTAAGGTTGCTAAGGTAGTCCATAAGATTACCTGACTATTGATGAACACATTAACAAGTAGAGATAAGAAAGTTGTTATTTATCTTTATAATGCGTTTATACAACCACATCTGGATTACTGTGCTCAAGCCTGGTCCCTTGGGCATCTCCAAGAGATCAGACTTCAGCTATGAAGGGTAGAAGGATAGCTGTGAAGAGTATTCAGAGGCGAGTGATTAGATGGCGAGTGGATTGTGGAATGTTCCCCATAAGGATAGATTGAAAGTGCATGGATAGAAGAAGTTGGTTGATATAAGAAAAAGAGGGGATATGATAGAGTGTATATCCTATTAAACCTTAAAAAGTTTTATACGATACATGACGGGGGGAATTTTCAGCACTTGGCTAGAGCGACCAGAACAAGGGGTCATCCCTGGAAGTTGAATAAAAGTGTGGTTAGTAGGGGTGTTGGAACTAGATTTTTTGCTTGGAGAGTAGTAATTAGTGGAATGGGTTGCCAGAGTTAGTTGTGAGTGTTTTGTCTGTTAATGCGTTCAAGGAGAGGTATGGTAGATTGTGTGGATAGATTGGGTCTCCTGCGATGAGTTTTCGGACTCCATGGAGGTGTCCGTATTATTTATTTATTTATTTATTTATTTTTTACTGATTTCTAAAATATTTACACAATTACAATAATCATTAGTGACATTCCAACTTGTAATATTTACAAAATCAAAATTAAGCACTAAATGCTGCATATGTGATTCATTTTCTACATTGCATTTCAATTAGAATTTTGATAATAATACTTTTTTACATCTATATTTACAACACCTGTTCTAATATTAACAACGAAGATTACACGGAATTTTTGAATAATTTTTTTTTAGCTAAAAATATTTTATTGATTGCTAAAATATTTATACATACAATAAACATCTTGTGTGACATTACACCTTATAATTTTACAGAGTTCAGCACTAAGTGCTGCAATTACTACATTGGATTTCAATTAAAATTTTTAATAATACTTTTTTGCTTTTATATTATGTATTTATATTATGTAATAATAATAATAATAATTTTTTTATATGATAATATTTTTTATTGATCTGCTAAGATATTTACACATACAATGAACATCTTGAGTGACATTGCAACTTATAATTTTACAGAATTCATCACAATGTGCTACATTTTCTACATTGGATTTCAATTAAAATGTTTAAAAATACTTTTTTGCCTCTATATTGTGTATTTACAACACATGTTCTAATATTAACAATACTACTACTACTACTAATAATAATAATAATAATAATGTCTCAGATAAATTACATACATATATTAATAGTAATAATAATAACTTTATATATATATATATATATATATATAATATTTATAATATATTACACGAAAACACAATTGTTCATAAGAGATACCTGCACGTACTTAGTATTTTTTTAAATAATAATAATTGTTTACAACGTATTTTATTATAATATTATCATTGATGATTATTACAGACATTTTTTTCATGTTTACACATTATGTAAATAACAATTTTTCTATTTTCATCGTACAGAGTATTTACATATTTACAATTAATGCCTATTGCACTTGATGCTCTGTACAATATTCTGTACAGAGCATCAAGTTTAAGGCACATTATTTCTTTTCAATATTTTCTTCATTGGATACAAATTCAAATACTTTTTTTTTATATCAGTATCTTCATTAATATTATACACAGTATATACTGACTGTTTTGTTACATAATTTGCAGTCTTTGATTACGAGGATTACGTGTAGATGAATGAGGCGGATTAATCCCACCTAGTTCGAAGCTTGGGTTAGCTTTTATGAAGAGAGTAGGATTAGCCTTCGGTATTTATGTTGTTGTTACTGTTTATGAATGGGATGTAAGCAGTGCCGGATTTACGTATAAGCTAAAAAAGCTACAGCTTATGGCCTCGCAATCTGCCGGGGCCTCAAATAAAAAAACAAAAAGACCAGCAGATGTAATTTAAAACAGTAGGGGGGGGGCTCTGGGTTTTGTATTGCTTAGGGCCTCAGCAAGTCTAAATCCAGGCCCTGGATGTAAGCATTGGATGCTGGTGATTTGTGATGTGTATATTAGTGTTAATGGTATATTAACTTTGTTGGTATATTTTCCAGAGTTCGGTTTTTAATGTTCTGTAGTTGTCAATGGTTTAAAATAAATTAAATTTCTTGGTAGGTTGTTGAGTAGCGTGAGTATCTGATTTGATCTCACAAAAGAACTGCATGAGTAGTTGAAGGGTGTAGGGATGTAGAGAATTTTGTTGTGGATCCTGTTACACGATATGTATCTCTGTTGTTTCGATAGGTGATGTTGAAGTAATTCCTTAGTAATATTATGTAGTGTTTCAGATTTTTAATGCTCAGGATTCTGTGTGTATCGCCATGTGCTAGTCGGATGTTGGCTGTTGTGTATAAGGTGTCCAAATCACTGCTGACACAATTTTCCCATGTAATATTTCCAATTTTGTTAGGTGGCTGTTTGTTGTGTTTGCATAGACTTTTATATCGTATTTGAGTAGGGATTCGCAGATACTGTGATATAGGAGGGTTTTTTTTATGTTAGATAGAATCATGTCTTTTAATTGGAAGAGTTTTGTTGCGATGATGCGAGTTTGGTATGTAGGTATTCTATATGTTTTGTCTATTTAAGGTGGCAATCTATGTAAAGACCAAGGTTTTTGCATGTGTTGCAGGTTTGGTTTCTGGACATTGGCAGGTTTTTTGTTTTTAATGCAGCAGTATGTGGGAGTGTATCGATAGTGTTGCGGGGCGCTTGATTCTCGGGTTGTGTATTATTAATATCTGTGTTTTGGTGCCGTTGATTATAATTGCGTTTTGCTAAAAGTATGTTATGATTTCATATAGGTCTTGTTGCGCTTTGGAGAGAGCCGTGTTGATGTCTGTGTGGATTGCTAGTAGTGCGGTGTCATCTGCGTACTGAAATATTTGATTTCTTATGCCCAAGTTATGAACATCGTTAATGTATATACTGAATAGAGCGGGTGATAATATGGCGCTTTGAGAGACCGGTGTTTTATTTGTATATCCCTGCTGTGACATGTACCTATTTTTGTTACTTGTGTTCTGTTTGAGAGATAGTTTCTGAACCAGGTATGCAGTGTTTCTCTTATACCTATTGAGTATAGTTTGGTGAGTACTATGTCATGTTCAAGTGTATCAAATGCTGTGGTTGAGTCAAGCAGTATAAGGACGGCGTACTTATTTTTATCGAGAGCTTTGTTTATTGTGTCGGCGATGTCTTCTAATAAAGTAATGGCGCTTTTTGTTTTCTGAAAGCGGTATTGGTTTTGTGAGATGATGTTGTACTTCTGTAAGCAGCTCTGTAGTCTGGTGTGTGTTATGTTTTTCTAGAATTTTTGAAATGACTGGTAGAGTAGCTATTGGTTTGTAGTATGTGGGACAAACTTCTTTTATCGAGTTTGTAAATTGGCGCAATTAATGCAGTTGTTAGTTGTTGTTGTGGAATGCCAGTGTCGAATATTATGGTCTCGAGTCTCAAAAATATTGGATTTAGATATTTAGGGGTTTATAATTGCAAAATGGCGACAGCTGTCTGCCGTACTTGAGCAGAAGTACAACACATTATCATCTATAATTGGCTCTGCTTTGGGTGGGACTAAGAGTGATGACCATTTCGTGACAATTTCCAAAAGTCATTATAATGACTAAAACAGATCCATTTACTCACTTTGGGAATAAAAAACAATATAAAATTTAAATATTTATTTTTATTCATATAAACAAATGCTGAAATATTCTTTACTTTACAAATTTTTAAGAAATATTCGAAGAGCTATTCAACTAACTGTAAAAGGGTTGATACGTTTCTTATAAATATTATTATTAATAACATTATACAGTATCTCCATGAAGTCCACAGACTCATTGTGTGAGACCCAAACTATTACACACACACACACACACACACACACACACACACACACACACACACACACACACACACACACACACACACACACACACACACACACACACACACACACACACACACACACACACACACACACACACACACACACACACTTGACAATCTGAAATAAATAAGATATAACTAAAAATAATCACTAAAATTAGTAATGTCCACTAAAATAAAAGACTCATCCATAAACACGCGCAACACACAGTTTTGCACTACACTAGCTCCACCTCCAAATATATTTCGGTTTCAAACTGTTCACAAGGTATATTCTTGTGTGTTATGCTTAATGACTGTCAAGTCATTAAGCATAACACTTCTGCGTCATGTATTATGGCTGTAAAATGCGTGTGCTCTTTTTGCCGGTTTCGCTGTATTGCGTTGAAAAGAAACGCGTTTCCGGGATGAAACATCTTACCGCCACGTGTGAGACCGGCTCACTCACTTACAACTGAAAAGTCCTGATAAAGGTTCTTCTCATCCTAGACAGGATTCGAACCAAATTTTTTCCAGCTAGGAGCATCATCGAAATTCATTCGGCTATGGAGATTCTTTTCATATAAATCTGTATTACGCTTTGAAAGCTTGTAACTATATTTTTGGAAAGGAAAAAAAAAAAAGAAGAAAAATTGCTGATATTTTAAAAGCAACACACAACATGAATATTAGTAATAAATTTATTCATCCGGAAATATATAGTACAGGCCCATCACTGATTTTCCGGTATCCTTGCTTCCGTATTAGCCGTTTTGCCGAAGCAATGGCGGTCAAGTAATAATAATTCATCAGTTCACTCATGAATTAAAACTCATGCATGCATCTAAAGCATCATGGACAATTAGAAACGTAAATATCAAAGTTAAATCTGAATTAAGTTATTAAATGAAATTCGTTATAATATACGAGGGCAGCGAGAAGTTGTGATAATCACCACGAAGGAATTGAGGAAGAACCATGTAACTTTCTAATGTAATTTTTTATAATGTAATTTGATTTATATAAATTTGGTTCTAGGTGTTTCTCAGCTCTTCCCCCCTCGTAAATGATAAATGAAAGTGGGTCTTGTCTTCGAAGCCCTAGAAAAAAATAATTTGTTCTTACTTTTTTATAACATACTTTTTTTGCTTACATTTTATTGCAGCTCTTTATTTCCCACTAAGAATCATTCAAAATCGAGAGATCACCAGCAAGGGCAGATGGTAATAATTAAGCGAGCTTGTGGAAGCAACGCCATCACTGGCGGTCTAGATAACTACTCAGGTGATCGCGGAGTTTCACGTGACTCTCGTAATTACGTAGGTACATGTGTGTGTATTTCTTTATTTATTTACCTACATGATATGCCTGATTTCTAAGATAAAAAAATCTGCTCTTTTCACAGAAGAAAGCATTGTAAAAACAAAAACACCTTACCTTTAAAATTAAGTTATAGGCATCAAAAAACACTGAAATAAAGAGGGTTTCAGAAAACTAACAAAAATAATTGAAAATCCTTATTTTCCCCATATTTTTTTTCACTTCATTACATAGATATCAAACTAGAGTTACACAATCCATATAGGCACAAAGATTTTCCGTTATTTTATGTATTTTGGCATTTTCCAGAATACAAAGAACTAAAGAGCCTGTTTTATTAATTTTCTTTTGATATATATATATATATATATATATATATATTAATGCTATGCATTAAAGTCAAGAGGCCACTACCCAGACCGGTTTCGACCTTATGAATAAGTAAAGCCGTCTCTAAAAATTCGGACGATCCCTAGGTCACTCAATTGTGGGCGAAAGACCGTCCATCTCAGCGTTGACTAAACTCAGTGATGGCCTTCGACCCACCGAGCAGAACCGCTCATATTCCGAAGAAAAGCATTCACCGACAAAGCCCCTCACCGAGCCGTGCCAGAGAACACTTTCCCCGGAGACTCAAATTACTCCCTTAAGGCAAAAACCTTAAGAGAGCGAACTCATAATGGCCCTCACCGGTTTCGACCTTTATTGAGGTCTCATCAGTGAGAGCCAGGCTTAGAAATACCAAGGTTAAGAAATACAGACCTTATAAGTATTTTACCAAAACAAGTTACCAAGAAGGCGCTTTGACCTTATTAAATAAAAATCTCAGAATGAGAGATGGACGTAGAAAATTTTTTACCTTGGGTATAATATATGTTAAAGATACCAAGCTATTTTAAACCTGGTTTTACTCCATTTCCCAAGTAAGCAAACAGACAAACAAGTCAAGTTTGCGCCTGCAAGTGTTGCAAGTCTAGCTGACCCACAAGATAGTGCAAGTCTAGGCAACTCGTGGTAAAGGTGGTATATTATATATATATATATATATATATATATATATATATATATATATATATATATATATATATATGAAAGAATGATCATTAACTCGGTTAACATACATATTTTTATGAAGAATTGAATTACTAGAACCGAGATTTAAGTAAAAAGGTTATAATATAAAAATACGACTAGTTTCTGCCTGTAACAGCCTTCATCAGGTGACATTATAAAAGAAAGAAAAAAAAACACTAAACACTGAAGGTTAAAAGACTATGAACAACATAGAGAGTCTCTATACATAATTAGCATGAATACGTTGTAGTGTATTTAAAGCTGTTCTTTCGTTTGTTGCATTGTTGGGAGAGTGCGTGTTTGCAGCATCACGTGAACGCCAGTACATGATTACAGCTGAATGACTATCTGGGAGGTTGTAGCTCAAGTTATTATTTAGATGAACAGGATTGAAAATGATTTCCCTAGATTCCACGATTTTTCTCTCTAGTTCATCATTGCAACGGAAGATGCTAGTAGATTTTTCCCAGCAGACTTTGTGACTTTGGTTTCCATCATTAGGATTAGCAAAAAAGGATATGACTTGATAATGCACTGGCTCGCTCTCTCTTTTAAGTAATGTCCCTCATGTGTTCTTCCATACGCAATTCGACAGATTTGTCTGTCTGCCCAAAATAAGGAATATCACAATTACACAATATTTTATATACACCAGGGTATTTGAGTTGAGGATGACAACGTTTTGGGTGGCTTATTAAGAAACGGATCAAGGTTCTGATATTGTGTTTTCTTAGAACTTTTGTTCATTTGTGTGAAACTGTACTTATGTAAGGAATAGATATATTGCCTTCGACTCTATTTGTTTCTTCTGAGTGATGTCTAGGAGGATTAAGAAGGAATGTTTCAATGATTCTCTTGGAATATCCATTAAGTTCGAAAGAAGTTTTCAGATGGTTTATTTCTGTAAGCTGTTCATTTGGGTCATCCAGAAGAGAACGGGCTCTATGTCCCAAGGTGGAAATCATTCCAAGCTTATGAGGAGGCAAGTGATGAGACTGACAATGCAGATATCTGTTGGTATGTGTGGGCTTTCTATATATCGATATTTTGAGTTTACCAGAAGAGCGAGAGTTTGACATCAAGAAAAGGCAAGGAATTATCCGTTTCAAGCTCGGCAGTAAACTTAATACTTTGATCTCGGCTATTGAGATGTTCGAGGAAAACCATAAGGGATTCATGTCCATGGCTCCAAATAATGAAGACATCATCTACGCAAGTAGTAGGGGAGCCTCTAGTGACCAAATGCTTCCGGTGGGCGTGGTTTTTCCCTGAGGGTATACGTGTCAATGGCTTCAGCTCCTAGTAGGGGAGTCACTTCTGACCAAATGCTTCCGGTGGGCGTGGCTTTTCCCTGAGGGTATATGTGTCAATGGCTTCAGCTCCTAGTAGGGGTGGAGGTTCTGACCAAATGCTTCCGGTGGGCGTGGCTTCCTGACGTCATTGTGAGTGACGTCATGAGTTTGGAATGTTAGGAATTTCCCTGTGGGCATATATGTTAATGGCTTCAGTTCTTCTGTTTTGGTTCGCGTATGGGATTATGGGTGATGGTTGAGATAAGGATTCGTGTTGTGATTGGTGGGACACTTTAAACCAAATGCTTCCGGTGTGCGTGGGTTCCTGAGTCAGGAATTTCCCTGTGGGCATATGTGTCACTGGCTTCAGTTCTTGTGTTTTGGTTCGCGTATGGAATTATGGGTGATGGTAGAGAAAAGGAATCGTGTCGTGGGTGTGTGTTGTTTTCAGATGTAGATAAGTAACATCATTTGTTATTTGTAAATAAATATCGTCATTTGTTATTTGTAAATAAATATCGTCATTTGTTATTTGTAAATAAGTGACGTTGTTGTTTTGAATGGAAAGGATGATATTAGTGGATAAGAAATCGTGTCGTGATTGGTGGTCACTTCTGACCAGATCAAGATCAAGATAAGGAATCGTGACGCGAATGTTTGTTGTTATTGAGATTGGAATTTCGCTGGGGCCCTTGTCTGTCAGAAATATCACGTGGTGTGATGGGTGATATTTAGAGATAAGAATCGTGACGTTATGTCTTTGTGCGGTATTTTGGTTTGGCTATGGAATTGTGGGCTATGTTTTGAGATAAGATATCTTTGAATTTTGCCAGGGTGACATACATCCGTCATTGTCGTCTGTGAGAATTCTTAGAGTAAGTCGTGATGGCGGCAGTCTTTCGAGCTTTTCTGAATAATTAATTATATACTGATGTCACTCAAACATACGGTTTTTTTTTATTATTATTTTATTTTATATAGATGTTTGTACTAATTTTCCAATACATTTGGGGTATTTGTTTCCTGTTAAAGGGTGGGAATTCTTAGAGTAAGTCGTGATGGCGGCAGTTAGTGGTTAAGTAATCGTGTCGTGATTGGTGGGACACTTCTGCAAGATCAAGATCAAGATAACATTAGGATTCGTGACGTGAATGTTTGTTGTTATTGAGTTTGGAATGATAATTTAATTTAACTATATTCTATGTCACACAAACATAGAGTTTTTTTTTCTTCTATAGATGGTTGTACTAATTTTCCAATACATTTTGGGTATTTCTTTCCTGTTAAAGTGTGGGAATTCTTAGAGAAAGTCGCGATGGCTCTCGTGTTTCGAGTTCTTCTGAATAATTAATTATATATTTAAAGTACCTGTCCTTAAACACACACACACACACACACACACATACACATTAGACATAAAAAATCGCTAATGTGTCCATGTTGATACTCTAATATATACCCTATGATTATTCTTATGGAAAAAAAAATACTATTCAGTATTAGAATTACGCTTACCAAACAACACGTGATCAGTTATGTTTAAGTTAAAAAAGTACTTACAGCTTTCCAGATGACTCTTCTAAATATGAATATTCCCAAATAGTTCAATTTTATATCCACAACACAACACAAACACAAAAACCACAAAGAATGAAATTTCTGTAAATACTGTAACCTGAACTAGTTACTTCGTCCTTTAGATTACAGACCATAGATGCTGGGGTTTCGTCATTTGCAATATCCCCGAGCGAGCGGTTTTCTTCAAAGGGGATGACATGAGTCACATCCGTAAATTGGGGTATTGTTCAAAAGGTAGCATTTCCTCAAGTTTGGATATTTCTCAAATAATTACATAAGACTAAGGACTTAGTATCAAGATGTTTGAATAACACATATCCTAAAATTATTCATTCTTCGTTACCGTCGGGATTCATTGGTGTTGTTAATTAATGCTTACATTTAATTTTAATTTAGAGTAGTATCCGATTGGTTGTCTGTATTAATTCTTTCCCACTTGGGAAAGTCTATGCGCCGTTTTGTTTAGGGTAAGTGTTATTTCCGGTTTCGAATTCCGATTGCTGTTAGAGTATGGAATTCAGACAAGGGAAATTTTTATTATTTTTTTTTCAATTGATTCGTTATTTTCTGTATTTTACTTTTACAGGTCATATTCTAACAGAATAACTGAGCAGAATTAATAAATATATAAAGTATATGAGAATTTATTTTCCAACACTGTATATTTCTGATTAAGTCTTGCCTTTAAGTATCTTTAAGGTCGCCTTTTGTTGTACGTAGGTGAGAAATCGTGTGATTTGTTTTGAACTCTTGGTTTCAGTTGGGAAATTACCAATATAACTATTAATTTTACCTTCGATTCCTTGTGCTCTTAACCTATTTCTGTAAGTAGAATTTATTTGTGAATTATTTTCCCATACTGTTAATTTTCATTCATTAACCTTGTTTGTAGATAACGAACAAATAAGACTTTTAATTCAATGAATCAAAAAAAAAATTCTCTAGTTACTTTGTGGCATGAAATTCACAAGGAAAAAAAAAATGTTATCTTCCTTCTTAAATTTGTATAACACATATACGGCACCCAATTTGTTCATTTAAATTTACACATTTTATTGAACGAAATATTATTTACAAATGTATTTACTGAATCTAACAATACAGAAAATAAATAAATTGAAAAATACATCAAAGGTTCTTCCATGGTTGTGGAATTGCCATCGTATGGTTTTGACAATGTGACTCTCATCTGAAAGTTAATTTTTCGTTTGGCGTTCGTTGGGAATTTATTACTGTAGTAAAATTAAGGGTTGTGTATTTATTTCTTTGAAACCAATACGTATACTTCAGAGAATTATTAAAAGCACAGAATCTTTCGTTATGTTTCCAAAAGCATTTAAAAGTACACGTTATGTTTTCACGTTTCGGGCATCCAATTTCATTTAAATCAAGAACAGGCCTCCCTATTAACTTCGTTAATGTTTTTGATTTTTCTCTTCCTTTGACAAGTAATATATGATATTTGTATGTTGATTCTATCATCTAATCTCTTAGTTTGTCCAAAGCTAGTGAACCAATTTCCCACTTCAGCTGATGGTTATATTTTATTAACCAAGAATTCTGTTTTTTAACTCTTTCAGGTAATTCTTTCCAACTACAAGGTGATTTTGTCACTGCATATCTTACACTAATTCCATCAGAAATACAAATTTCTTTAGGAAATAAATTTGAACTCTTATTCAACAAAAATTGTACATCAATTATCCCAATGATAACTGAAAATTCGTATTTTTCACCCACTGTCGATTTTTCATAATCCTTTTCCTTCATTCTTCTTCTTCGATTACTTCATATGGCACCACAAATAAATAGTTATTTATTATTATTTCACTGATTATTAGCTCTGATCGTATACTTTATGGTAACATTCGCTTACAAAATTCTAAACAATTAGAACTTTTCACAAAGAAACTTTCAAAGAATTTATGGCTCACCCATTATTTTTGCATTACCAAACACAAATCACAAAACAGCAGCTGCAGTAGATGAACGATTACCTTAAGTCCAAAGTCACTCGACTCTCTGGTATTTCCTTATAGTACTGTTTACACTTACCATCCCCTACCCTGACCGTTCCTTCAAAAATGAACCTTTTGCGCAGATGACTCAACGACATGTTTTCACATGCTGTTGGATATACTGTTGGTGTGTTTTTATCTTACTTTGTGTAGGGAAAGGTAAAATTTGTATATGTGTTATCTGTAGAGTACAAACATTTTCTCTATGCCAAACTTTAAAGAAGTGTTAAACTCACGTTTTGTTGGTTTAATTAGGTGCTTCTCTCTTTCTCTGTCTCTCTCACTCTCTGTAAAAATAACCAAATTCTAACAGTTCGGATTTTCGATTATGTGAACGATTTGTTTTCAGATAACTCAAATAATGTCAATAAGTAGCATTAGACAATTTCTAAAATAATCAATACATAGATATTCGTTTTTAACACTTTTTTTTTCCTGTCCTGGCATTAATTTCACAGTTGCGATTTTTTTAAATAATTAAACAGAATGCATTAAGATATAAAGTTGTGGATTTAAATATCAAGATCTAATCAGAATAACTGAGTAAAAATTCACTGTGGAAAAACACAACAACAAAAACACACATCTTTGTTCATTTAAGTTTACAAATGCACATTTTATTTTGCTGAAATACTATTTACAAGTATATTCACTGAGAAAAATTCGAAACATGTAATTACCTAAAAATATTTCACAATATTTACTTTATACTCTTAACATTTTCCAAAGAGTTCAATGAATAAAATTTTTGTTACTCACTGTTTGTTGGTTACATTACATCAAAATAGCTGGTCATGCAAAAGAATTTTTAAATCAGATACCATGGTAACCACACTTCCATACGTTTGATATTGTGTCAGTCTGGAAATGACACCATGCCTCGCTAAACATTCTGTGTATTCTTTTGTCAGCAAATATACACAAACAGTTTTTGTAAAATGTTGGTAAATGTCCCAAAATAAAGAATCTTTATCGAATTGGATAAAATCTTGAAAGTCTAATTTTACCATTGATGAATTTAAATGTTGGGCGATAATTTTTCCCATTATACGAACAGATGGTAATTCAGTTTCCAAAAATAGTAAATGATTATCAATGTCGTACATTTTTGTTGAAAATCTCTCAGCTTCTTCACAACTAATAGAAAAAACCTTACTTCCATCAGCTCCTGTGTCATCAAGTATTAGTTCCCCATCTTGGCATTTCAGAATATAACACTCACCGAGGTCCATTTCGTAGTCAACTCTTCTTTGCAAGTAGCCGAGGATATCAGACCACTTCCTGCATAATTTTTCCCAAGTAGTCCGGGATAAATACATCACAATGTACATGTCTTCTAAAATAATAATCGGTTTCCATCCTTTTAGAGCTAGGTGAAGAGTTTTGTCTCGTGCTATTTTCCTGAAGAAAGAAAATTTCAATGACTTTTGTGGCTCACCCATTATTTTACTTTACTTTACTTTCCTGGATACCAATCACCACAACACAATACGATAACTTCACAGGATGAACGAACTGTCGTAACTGCAAAGACACTTGACTCGTTTATTTTTCCTTATAGTACTGTTTACCTGACCCTTAACCCTGACCGTTCCTTCCAAAATGAAACTTTTGCGCAGATGATTCACGGACATGTTTCTACATGGTGTTGGATAAACCATGACGACAATGACGGATGTGTGTCACCCTGGGAAAATTCCAAGATATCTTATCTCAAAAACATCACCCACAATTCCATAGCCAAACAAAACATGACAACAATGTCGTTATGTGTTTGGATATTTCTGGGGAACATATGTCTCTCATTCTGTGATATCACAGAGGGTGACAGATGTCTTCCCTTCAATGCTCCCCCCACCTAACCCCATCACCCTAGTCTCTCACCATCCCCTCTCCTCCAGAAGATGTCTGCTCAGCCTAGTGGAGATGAGTAAGCTCATCATTTGCGGATATCTTTTAGTGATGTCACCTCCAATTGATACTGATAACTTTTTTGGGAAAAAAAAATTTAAAAAACTGGTTTTTTATGATAACTTTTTAGGAAAAAACGCGTTTTTTATGAAAACTTTTTTGGAAAAAAAATAAAAAAATGCTTTTTTTTATTTTTTTCTCTTCTATATCTATTCTATATCTCTTCTATTGAGATGTTCGAGGAAAACCATAAGGGATTCATGTCCATGGCTCCAAATAATGAAGACATCATCTACGCACCGTCTACATTACACACCATCTACAAGAGACAGCGAGCCAGTGCATTATCAAGTCATATCCTTTTCTCGGTTAATCCTAATGATAAAACCAAAGTCACAAAGTCTGCTGGGAAAAATCTACTAACATCTTCCGTTGCAATGATGAACTAGAGAGAAAAATCGTGGAATCTAGAGAAATCATCTTCAATCCTGTTCATCTAAATAATAACTTGAGCTAAGGTTGGTCGATTGGTAGAGCCTCTGCTACTAATGGCTCAGTTAAGTAAGTTTGAGCTCAGTTAGTAGTTGGAAGGAGGCCAATCGTTCGATGCTGTTGGCACACTCTCCCTCGATGAGTCTTTGGACTCCCTGGGGGTGTCAAATAATAATAATAATAATAATAATAATAATAATAATAATAATAACTTGAGCTACAACCTCCCAGATAGTCATTCAGCTGTAATCATGTACTGGCGTTCACGTGATGCTGCAAGCACGCACTCTCCCAACAATGCAACAAACGAAAGAACAACTTTAAATACAACTACAACGTTTTCATGCTAATTATGTATAGAGACTCTCTATGTTGTTCATAGTTTTTTTAACCTTCAGTGTTTTGTGTTTTTTCTTTTTTTTCCTTTTTTCTTTCTTTTATAATGTCACCTGAAGAAGGTGTTCAGAGCGAAACTAGTCGACTTTTTATATTAAAACCTTTTTACTGAAATCTCGGTTCTAGTCATTCAATTCTTCATAAAAAAAAAATATATATATATATATATATATATATATATATATATATATATATTCAGAGCCGACTCTAGGGTTTTTGTCGCTCGCATGCAGTGTCTATCTAAGCGCCCCCCATAACGATCCGGGCGTGTGTGGTTCTTTTACGATAATAAAAATTTAAATTATTTGAAATTTCTTAAATAAATTTTGACAGAACAACCACACGTTGGTTCGCTAAATGTAACGAACCGGGGTTGTTGACTACGCAGGATAATCGTTAAAAACCCGAATATTCAAAAAATTCTCAAAAGTTAAAGCAAATTTTGATAAAGCCACTTTACTTTAATCGATGAATATAATGATGCAGAGATTATAGCCTTCTCACCGACCTGACTTGCTAACAAAATTAAAATGAATTTTAATTAAAGTTAAAATTTATTTGAACTAAATTTTAAAAAATTCTTTCATTTTACAAGTTACTAAATTCTTAGTAACTTGTAAATTTTTTTAATAATTTTTATAAGTGGAACTATCTTTTAGGAAAATAAAAGAACCTCAAGATTAATGAGAAAATAAGAAAATAATTCAGAAATAATTAGAACATTTAATATAAGTATTCAAAAAATAACATCTTTACAGAATAACAGAAAATAAATTAAATTACATAAATATACTTGAAAATTTTTTAAATTAAAATTTTAGGATTTTTGATTTCATATTCATAAAATTAGAAATAATGGTCTTAGCGTCTAATTCCTCACATATATCATTTTCGATAGCTATAGCTATCGAAAATGATAACAAGCCTTTTTTGTGACATACTTGTTCTTACGTAGGTTTTAAATTAAAACCTACTTTTAATCAATTTCAACTTGGAAAAGGAAAGTTCACCGCTCGCTACACTAACAGGTAAGGTTAATAGTATTCTTAAAGCACTTGACAAGTTAGGGAAAGATAAATTATTGGACACAATAAAATTAAGAATATCGAAAGGGTTTTGAATATTTCAAAAAATATCCCGGAAAGCACATAACTCGTAATATAGTTTTATTGCATTTACGTCTTTATTGTCGCCGTCCTTCAAGAGAATCTCTAAATCGTCACAATTTTTTTGGTAAATCTTCGTTATTAATTTGTAGTAATCTCTACAAGAAATTGAAATTATCATAATATGTTTTTAGTTGTTCACAACGTTCTATTAACGAACACATTGCAACGTCTAGAAGTGAATAAAACACATTCACTCTAAATTTATCTTCTGGCGATTGTGGCGTTTCGTCATGACGCTCGTAGTCAAATTGTCGTGTCTTCTTTCGTCGTCGGACTTCCGTACCAATTTTAACACGTTCATTGCCAATCACGCGATTGGCAATGAACGCTCTGCGAGTTCTCACCAAACGGCCGATCACGCGTTATCGCGTTGACGTCGCTAACTAAATAAAAAAATTTAAAAAATTTGGCCACCACACGAAATTCCAATTTTCAGCTTGGCAATGAAAGTGTTAAATTCTTGTTCTCCGTCCACCTCTTCACTCAGTTCTTTTGCCGTTTTAGAACTTCTTTAAAATTTGTATCTGATCGATACTCTTGTAAGAATATTTTTAACTTTTCGATAGATTCTAAAGCAAGTGTAATGTTCATATTTTTGTCTTGAAGCATTTTACTCACAGGGTTTATTTTGTTAAGTAAATCATGCCAAGTTATAAGAGAGCAAATAAATTTGCAGTACTTTATTTTAGCACATGCTGTTTGTGCTTCATGCTGAGTTTCTTTATTAAAATTTTCATTATTTAAAATTTCAAAAAGTGCATTGTAAATTTCTCGTAACTGATATCGTAGAGGGCGGATTGCATTAATTTTACTTTTCCATCGCGTATCTGATGGATGTTTCAATGTTAATTTTTTTACAAACTTTAAAAGGATTGCCCAACGTTTATAAGAGAATGAAAAGCAATTGTATATTTCTTGAGTAATTGCAAAGAAACAAATTGTATCTGCATTCACTTTGGCTGCATCGTTAATGATTAAATTTAGAGTATCAGCAGCACATGGCACGTAAAAAGCTCGAGGATTTTTGTTCAAAAGCAAATTTTGGAGCCCATATTTTTTCCCTTTCATATTTGCCCCATAAACATATCCTTGACCTCTTATGTCTTCAATGGGAAAGTTCCATTTTTCCAGTTCCATTATTGTTGCACATAAACCACGTCCTGTGGAATCTGATATATCAACAAAACCTAAAACGTTTTCCCTGATCTTGACAGTTCCATTGTCACAGGAAACAAAGCGAATAATAATGGTCATTTGTTCTGTTTTACTTACATCAGGTGTGCAGTCTAAAATTATGGAATAATATTTAGATTTTTGAATTGATAATAAAATTGTATCCCTGATTGCATTACTTAAAGTTTCGAATATTTCATTTGACTGTCTTTACTCAAATAAGTGTACTCTATTGTTTCGTTGTAGGGTCCTTTCAACATGATTTTCCATAACGGGATCAAACTTCATAAAGAGTTCGACTAATTTTAAAAAATTGCCGTTATTCCTTTCATATCATTTATCAGATGATCCGCGAAAAGCTAAATTTTGGCCCAAGGAATTTCATAATTTCAATCAAGCGTTCTAAAACACTCATCCAATGTTTCTTTTCCATTGAGTCTCTCAATCAATAGTAGTTTTGTTTTTTAAATTTTTATCAACTTCCTTCAATTTTAAGAAATTTTTCATGTGAGTTAAACTAGTCTCATATATATATGCAAAGTTGTACTTACATTTCTCCAATCGTTGTAACCTTCTACACAACTACTTGATTTGGTAGGTGCGAAAGGTTTGCAACAAAAACAAAAAACAGAATTTAAAGTTTCGGAATAAATGAGCCATGTTCTTGGCACGCACGAGGTCACCGTTTTCCATTTTTCTGTTATAATACGTGTCGCCAAATTTACGACCATATGTATCTCTGGGATATATTATATTTTTCTTTTGAACAGGCCCCATTTCAATTAAAACAACTCGTAATTTTTCATCCATATTTTCCCCATTCATCTGGATCTCCTAATTTACAGAGACTAACAATGTGTTAGTTTCGTGGTCAACTACAACCAAGTCTTCTCCTAACTGTTTTTCACTTAAATGATGCGTCTTATTATCTTGTTCAATAGTTGTAATAACACTTTCATGAAAACTGGATGATGTGCACAGTTCTTCAACTCTGATTTCTGATGTATCCGGTTGGTTACAATCTGCATCAGAATATTTTAATATTTTAACAATTTATTAAACGCTCCAGTTTGTTTCTTAACATCTGCTTCTTTCGCAGCATGACGCTTACGATTTTGTGCACTGGATAACTTTTTTTTTAATTTTTGATTCCATTTCTATTTTATACCCACAAGAAATTATTACACAACACGACACAGAGACGAAATAATAGTCCGCACTGCGTTACTGTCAGTAGCCTACTGAGATGCGTACCATATGACTGGTTAACTAGCAACAAATGTTTTGTACGAAAATTCGTTTCTGCACATAAAAACCGTTCACCATTTCACTTTAGATAGACTGCAGTGGACACAACATTCTGCAGGCAGGCATTTTGCCTGGTCTCGCTGCAGAATTGTAAACAGTCGGCTGATCAAAGAAGAGGCAATATACAATTTTTTTAAATTTTTATTCGGTGTATCCGACCTATTTATTTTAATATTGATCATTCTAAGAATTTTTTGTTTTCATGATAAAAATTTTGTTTCTTAAAAATTAACTTATGAACGGTGCCCCGGCTGTGTTAGGTGTGCGGTGCTCATCCACCGAGTAGCAATATCGTCGATATTATATTTTTGCATTTATTCCTGTTAAAGACTCCCCTAATTATTTCCAGACATCGGGTGATTCCTAAAAGTAAACACAATATACTAAGTGTCTTCTTCATGAAGCCCTTTGAAAAAATGTACAGATGACGCACCGGGTCAAATTCATAGCGCTGTAGTAGTTTTAAACTGTTCAGAAGGCGAGGCAGGGTGAGCTCTGAGACAATAGCACAATAGAGGCTGTGAATGGTTATTGTGTCAACTAATCCAACTGAACGTTGCCATTTGTGATGGGTGCTGTTTTTTTTTTCTTTTCTTTTATCTGTTTTTCGTGCGTGAAATGTGAACTGACCTGGTAGACAAGTTTTTATAGTTAATATAGAGAAGTTTTAATATATGATTTTCGATAAATTTATAACTTTTTTATATATTTTTTGTATATAACCTTTATAACTTTTTCAACTCAGGGGCTCGTTTTAGGGAGTACGGGCGTGGCAAACCTGAGGTACCTGATGCTGGACCATCCCTTACTTCATGTAATATACTGGGTGATCCTAAAGTAACAGAAAAAGTAAAAATTCAATAATTTGAAAAGTATAGACAGTAGCACGATGCGATTTTCACAGAAATGCATGGAAAGACATGGGATTTTTTTTTTTTTTTTTTGATAACGAAAAGTTTTATTGCTAGAATAGTTACATTTGCCACTCACAGGTGGCACTTCAGCTGTGTCAGTAGTTTGTACAGTGGTGCAGGACAGTTCGCAACGCAGCTAGGATTGCAAATGTTTGATTACAACGCAGCTAGGATTACAAATTTTTGATTACGAGACCGATTGTGTATCAGTCTCTTGTTCGATCTCTTGCACAACAGCAATAGTTTTTTTGGGTCTCCCGCTTCTTGCACGTGCTTCGAAACTGCCAGTGTCCTCAAACCTTTTCATCATAGCTATGAGTAAGGAACAAGAGATCGGTCCCTTTCCACTTCTAATACCCCACATCGAACGATAGGTGCGCAAAGCCGCACTTGCCCATTCGGAGTTCTGATAATACAGCTTAACTAAAAGTGCTTCATCTCGTAACGATAACATGCCTCAACTTGGCAGAATGTTTAATTTCGGTAATAATAATTAAAATTATTATTATTATTATTATTCCTGACACCTCCAAGGAGTCCGAAGACTCATCGCGGGAGGACACCTACAACTGTCTCAACCTCTACTACGAATCATCTCCATCAACGCCATCTACCGCCCACCACAACTAGTATTTTTTGTCTGTAAATTGCGTGTGTTCTGAAGGGCAGATTTGTCTGTATGCGGGGTGAAAAACCCGAGTTTATGGGAGAAAAAACCCTGCTACCCCCGTATGAGATCGGCTAACTCACCTTCGATAAACGTTAATAAACGGTAATAAACGGTAATAAACGGTAATAAACGTTAAATGCTGAAAGTTTAACTTCAGTACATCTGAAATTTACGTACCTCACGGTTTAAATAGCAACAGGCAGCAGCTCCGGGGACTGCTATAGCGCCACCTGTCGGTGAAAAATGTAAATGAAAAATGAAAAATGAAAAATTCTGGGAATAACATTTTTCGTTATTAAAAAAAATCCCATGTCCTTCTGTGCATTTCTGTGAAAACCGCATCGTGTTACTGTCTATACTTTTCTAATTATTGAATTTTTACTTTTTCTGTTACTTTTGGATCATCCAGTACATCTTTTATATTATCTGTAGACTGGTCCCTCCTCTTCCTTCCTTGCTTCTTTCTTTTTTTCTTTCATCTCTTCTTGCTCCGTTCCCAGATGCTATTAGATTATTCGAGGGCTAGGGGTAAATCTTTCCCATTTTGCTGTGTTATTTCGTCTTATGCAAACAGAAACAGAAACAGAAACTGCTAACAGGGCATTACCAAACACTGTAACATGGTCAGGTCATCAAACAATGGTCATACTGCATCGTCCGTCGCACGGGTTAACAAGGGATGTTTTTGGGGTTTAGACAGAGGGACCCGTTCGAAAAATATGTTACAGTCTCCCTTAGACACCACTTCTCATCACTTTGCTAGAGGAAACTCCATAAATGGGTACACTACCTATTTAGGGAGGTGTTTAGGGGAAGTGCAAAGAAATGGTTCTGCAAAAGGACGGAAATGGCAACGACAACGGCACCAGACCATGGCTTTAGGCACCTGGAACACCTCTCTGACAGGGAAGGATTAGGAACTGTTCGAGGGAAGCCAAGCGCTACCAACTAGATTTAGTCGGGCTTTCTTCGACGAAGAGGAGAGGCACTGGAACTGTTGACATGGATGAGGGGTGAAAGCTCCACTACTCAAGTGTGAGCCCGACAATGTCTGCTTATAAGCATTGACTTCTTTTTACTGGGTGTGGAAATACTCACAAGCCCCCGGCTGTCAGACTGTGTTGCTGAGTGGATCCCATTGAGGGGAAGGGGGGGGGGTTGTTAAAGCTCCAGATGAAAAACCATGACTTGGTTGTGGTGCAAGCCTATGCACCTAATCTGGAGTCAGAAGCCTTCCTAGAAGAAGTGGATGCTGCTTTTGACAGGGTGGCAGACAAGGAATCAGTCCTGCTAATGGGAGACTTCAATGCACATGTTGAAACAGATGACCAAACGTGGAGGGATGTGGTTGGGAGGAACGGATATCCTGAACTTAACACAAATGGGTTGAAATTATTAGACTTCTGCTGTACACAACTTGTCCATAATGAATACCTTCTTCCAGCACCGAGAAGTCCATAAGTATACCTGGTACAGGGATACCTAGAACAACGTCTCTGATTGACTTCTTTATAGTCTCAGCAGACCTATTTTCCTCAGTGTTGGACGTTCGTGTGAGAAGAGGGGCAGAAATGTCAACTGACCACCACTTTGTTGTGTGCACTCTAGGGCTTCAGAAACCAAATGCTACCATCAATGCTGGTAGGCCTAAGCAGCTATACTGCGCGAAATGGGAGACATTGGAAAATGAGGCTGTGAGGAAGAATTTTGCAGATGACATTTCTTAAAGGTTCAAAGAGATTCCCAAGTATACTGCAGATGTAGGAGGAGTGAGAGCTGTTCAGAACAGCTGTCACTGCCTCTGCACTCATGCTGTGGCAGAAAGCGGCTCGGCGTTGTGAACGGGCAGTGAGAAAACGACACCTTGGTAGAACCAATAGGTCCAAAAAGCTGTCCAGGCAAAAAAGGAGGCCTACCTAACATGGGTTAGGTTCAGGTCACCTGAGATGCGTTTCCGGTAGGCTGAGGCACGAAAAGCTGCAGCAAAGCAGAGGGCTTGGGAATCCTTTGGAGAAAGATTGGACTAAACCTATGAAAATGCAAACAAAGTATTCTGGGACACCATCCGCCGCCTTCGACGGAGGAAATCGTGCACAGCAAGGGCAATTAAGCCTTCTGATGGTGCACTTTAACAACCGAGAAGGATATCCTCCACAGATGGATGGAATGCTTTGAGAGCCTTCTTAACCCAGGTGATCCATCAGTTGTGAACATCCAAGAGGTGCAGATCGGGGTGATGAGTTGTCTCACAGCAGAAAGGTCCATTTACCAATAAAATCGCTAAAATCGGGCAAGGCTGCTGGTGATGACGAAATTCAGCACGAAATGCTAAAAGTGTATTAAATCGAGAAGGCGTTCTTTAGCTGTCTCCAGTGTGTCAGGCTGCTTGGATATCTGGGCGAGCACCAAAGCAATGGGAGACAGGCATAATTATACCAGTCTTCAAGAAAGGAGACCAGAGAGATTGCAGCAACTATCGTGGCATCTCTCTGCTTAGTATATGCTAGGTGCTTGGAAAGAAGGTGCAGGAGGATACTTCAGTCAAAGTTCCAGGAAAAACAATGTGGCTTTCATCCTGGCTTACCAAATCTTCACTTTAAGGCAAGTCTTTGGGAAATCTTGGGAATATGTCAAGAATGTCTGCACATTCTGTTTTATGGACTTTGAGAAGGCATATGACCTGGTTCCTTGGGATAAGCTTTGACAAGTAGTACAGGAGTATGGATTGCATAGCCAACTATTAGCTGCCATGTCCTTGCATGAGTGCCAGAGTTTTGTGTCAGGATAAACAGCACAAAGTCTGAATCTTTCGCAGTCTCTGTTGGCCTCCCCAAGGGTGTGTTCTGTTACCTCTCATTTTCATAATATTTATGGACTGGATAGATAGGCACAGCCGAGACAGTGAGTGTGTCAGAATTGGAAGATGGAGAATTCGATATCTGCTTTTTGCAGATGAACTAGTTCTACTTAGCTCTTCCACAGATGACCTCCAGTGAACCCAGGATAGGTTTGTAGCTGTTTGTGCAGAAACTGGAATGAAGATTAGCATGGCGAAAACTGAAACATTTGTGGTCTCAAGACGACCATCCCAGTACACTCTACATGTGAGTGGAGTCCCGCTGAGGCAGGTGGAGAAGTTTAAATATCTTGGGTCCATATTCACGAGTGATGGAATGTGGGATGCAGTGATAGATACTCGGATTGGCTCAGCAAGAGCAATATTGTGGGAGCTTGGCCGTTTGGTAGTATTGAAGTGGGAGTTAAGCCAGAAGGCAAACCTGGTTGTCTTCAATATAATCTCTGTCCCCATCCTCGCCTATGGTCATGAGAGTTGGGTAATGACGTAAAGAATGCGGACACGAACCCAAGCGGCTGAAATGAGGTTCGTTTGAGGGGCTGTGGGGCTGACAAGACTCGACAGAGTCAGATGGTCTGCAATTCGGGAAACCGTCAACACTCAACCGTTGCTTCTCCGTGTTGAGAGATAACAGTTACGTTGGTACGGGGACTTATCAGAAGGCCACAAGAAAGGCTCCCCCAGCAAGCCCTCTTTGCCAAGCCAGAGAGTGGGAGGCTACGTGGAATGCCAAGGACTCGCTGGATAGATTATATCCAAAACCTTGGGTGGACACGTTTGGGAGTCCCACCAGAACACCTGAGCTTTGTGGTGGAGGATCGTGACCATTGAACGTTCATTGGAAGTGACCACTGCTGCCTCCACATTCCAATTAGAAAAGGTGAGCCTTGAAGATGTATGTATGTATGTATAACGTTTACACCATATTTACAATGGGAAACAGTACTGTAATCGAAGGAGGTAAGCCTCGTCCTCCTCTTCCAAATTTTACACCTTTGAGTAATTCAAATATACCAACCAAATATAGCATTCTCCTTCATTACTGTTTTTTAATATGCTCGTACATACATTAGTGAAGAGCTGATGACAGCCAGGTTTAATGAACTTCATATCAGCAATTAATATGATCTGCCCATTCAGAATTCTCCATTACAACTGCATTGATCTTGTGATGAATGCAGTTGTGTGTATATACAGTATATATAAATTGGTTGTGCGGTCCCAATCAACTTGGTGTGGCAGTTCTTCGAGGTTAGAGTTTGCAGAGAAGAGAACATGACTGGAAAGGGCGCTCGCTCGTGTTCTACTATAGGAGATGTCACGTCTATGTTCCTCAAGACGAAGTGAAATAGATTTATCTGTCTGGCCAAAATAAGGTCGACCACAGTCACACATAACTTTATAAACACCAAGAAAATGCAGTTGGTTGTGTTTTGATTTTGGTCGACTCAGAAAAGAACGAAGTTTTGGCAGAGTAGTACAGTCGGTCTTTATGTTGAATTTCTTCATAATCCTAGATAGTTTTGGGATAAGAGAGCTGATAAATGGTAACTGTATATGAGTGGTAGGGTTGGATTCATCTTCTTGTCGAAGTTGTTGGCGTTGTCTCAAACGTTTAGTGATGTTACGAGATGAATATCCGTTATTTAAGATGGTGTTTTTCAGGAAGTTAAGCTCTGTTTGAAGGTCTTCTTCTGTGGAAGTGAGACATCTTGCTCGATGAGCAAGGATGGATATGATGACCAGCTTCTGAGGAGGGAAGTGATGAGAAGAGCCATGCAAATATCTATCAGTGTGGGTGTTTTTTTTTTTTTGAAAAATTGAAAATTTAAGACAATCAGGTAATGCATTGATAGATATTTGCATGGCGATCCGAGAATGGGAGAACGCCGTTAATCTCTAGTTCTGATGTAAATTTAATGTTCTGATGTTGATTATTTAAATGGTTTAAGAAGTTTTGAAGTTCCTCTAAACCATGTTCCCAGATAAGTAAGACGTCATCAATGTAGCGTAACCACAGTTTAGGTTTTAAAGTAGCTATTGAAATAGCTCTCTCTTCAAAATCTTCTAACAAAATGTTAGCTAAGACTGGGGATCGAGGGTTGCCCATAGCTAACTCGCTTGTTTGTTTATATATTTTATCTTCATAGTAGAAATAGCCGGAATTGATTCAGTGAGTTAGAAGAGCAAATATTTTCTTAGAAACCTTGTCCTTAAGAAGAGTCAGAACTTCATCTGTAGGTACATTCGTAAAAAGAGACACGATGCCAAAACTCACCATTCTGTCAGAGTCTATGAGATTTAAATTTTTTATTTTTGAGATGAAATGTTCAGAGTTTTTGATAAAGGAGGAGAAATTGCCAACTAGATGTTTTAAAGAAGCTGCAAAATATTTAGACAGATTGTACGTAGGTGAGCCAATACCCTCCACAATAGGCCTTAAATGAGTGCCAGCCTTGTGGATCTTAGGCAGGCCATACAAACGAGGAATGAGGGGATGGAGAGAGTGGAGAGATAGTCTTGTGTGTCTAGGAAGTTCAGAAGTAGATTTCAGAAGATGTTTGTACGGTTATGAAGTTCTCTTGTGGGATCACTTTCTAGAATAATGTAGATATCAGAACTTAATAAGTTGTTAATCTTTGAACGATAGTCAGATTTGTCTAAGATTACAGTTGCATTCCCTTTATCAGCAGGTAAGATAATAATGTCATTGTTGTTACGAAGCTGGTGGTTTGCTTTTCTTTCTGTCGGAGATAGATTATCTGTAGGACGACGACTGTTATTTATAAAGATGGCATCGATCCTAAGTAGATTCTCAGTTTGTTTTGGTAACTGCGCAGCTGCCTTTTCAACTTTTGTAAGAAAGAATTCTTTAGGAATGGAGGACGGAGAAGAAACGAAGTTAAGACCTTTTGAGAGCACATTAAGTTCTGCAGGAGAAAGTGTGTGTGAGGATTTGTTATTCACAACATTTTTTAAATTTTGTGAATTGATATGGGGTTGGCGAGTTTGCTCCTGTTTAAGTTGGTTGAATTTTCTGATAACAATTAATTTGTTGGAGTGTTGCGATCTAGAAGCATGGAGAACGTTCATGTTTTTAATATCAATCCAGGACCTGTTATCTAAAGATGAACTAAAGTTATTTTCAAAAGAACCTCTTTTACAGCACAAAGAAGCTAACGTGGACTTGGTATCTGCGATTATTTCATTTAATAAATCAAGTTTAGCCTTGCGGTAGATATTATAAGCACGTTTAGTGCGAATCGATTCTTTGAACTCAAAAAAATGGGATCACAGAGTGAAATTTGCATCTTTTCAGAAAAACTAACCTGTTATGAAAAGTCCAATTTTTACGAGAGTTTTTTTCATAATCCTTGATATACATTAACCTCGTCAGGAGGTAGATATATATTCTTGTAATTAGGATTGACTCGGGATGTATACAGTTATAAAATTAAAATTTAACTGACTAGATCCCGAGAAAGTATAACAAAAAACTTTAATAAATCACGACTAGTTTCATTGGTGTTCCGACTTCTTCAGGTGAGTAAGAAATAACATAAGACATAAAAATAACAAGGTAAAAAACATGAACTTTCCAGCTTAATAAAAAGAAGCAGAATAGTAACAGTCATATTTGAATAGGTGACCGCATGCTACTGTTGGCATGAGTTGAATGTGTGTGACAGTTAATTTTAGAGTGCCAGTATTGGATTACTGCGCTGGGAATCAGGCAAATTGTAGCTTAGATTGTTGTTCAAGTGTGAAGAGTCCAGAACAATTTCTTTTGATTCTATAATTCGTCTTGCAAATTCATCCTTGCTTATATATAAATTGGTTGTGCGGTCCGGTGTGGCTAAGCTTGATTTGCTTCCTCAGTTTTAAGAAAATTCTGGTTATATTCCACTAATTCGAGCCCTAACCAAGGGCCTATGAGCTGTGGAAATATTTTCTGAAAATGAAAGCTGTGCCGATCAAAGAGGCCTTTTGCAGCTGCCCAATTTTTAATCCATCTAACTCGAGTGCTTCTAGATGTTTTTTCAATGTTTTGGGGATGTCGCCTAAAGTACCTATTATTATGGGAACAACTTTCGTTTTCTTTTGCCAGATTCATTCAATTTCGATTTGCAGATCGCGATATTTTATAATTTTTCATTTTCTTTGTCGTCAATCTGACTATCTCCTGGTACTGATATTTCAATAAACTTAACACCCTTGTTTTCACTTTTTTCAACCACTGTGATATCGGGTGTATTACATTCCAAGCTTTTGTCAGTCTGGATTTTGACATCCCAGAGTATTTTAGTTTTTTCATTCTCAACCACTTTCTGTGGCTAAGTTTTTTTCATTCTCAACCACTTTCTGGTGAACTTTATGCTTCCAATAGTCTTTAGATACTTGAAACCCATACTTTTTACAAAAATGGCAGTGGATTATCTCAGCTACGTTATCATGCCTTTTATGGTACTCAATTTGTGCGATTTTGCTGAATCCACTTATAATATGGTCTACCGTTTCTTCCTTTTCTTTCCACAATCTACATTTACTGTCTTCTTGAATTTTTTTGTATTTTTGCCTTCATAATGTTGGTTTTAATGGCCTGTTCTTGTGCTGCAAAAATTACCGATTCTGTTTGTTTCTTTGCTCCATTTCTCAACCATTGCCAGGTGAAGTTGCTGTCAGCGCTGTCCTCTTTGCTGTGAAGGTATTTTTCTGCCATGCCTTATTTTTCCATCTTTCAGTTCTCACTTTTACTTGGTTGGTTTTGTATTCCAATTTTGTCTCCATGGGTTTAAATAAACCCTCTTTCCTTACCTCCATTAGAAATTTTTTCGTTGTTTGCTGGAGATAATCATTTAGATTTCGTTTTTCTTCTTCAATAACTTGCAATAATCATCTACCTCCTTTTCTGCGTGATAGATATAGCCTATCAATGTCCCTGCGAAGATTGAGGGCATGGTGCATTGTCATTAATTTTCGAGTTTTTCGGTCTAAATCTTCCATTTCTAACTGGGTCCATTCAAGAATGCCTGCTGAATATCTCAGAACAGGTATGACCCAGGTATTAATTGCTTTTATTAAATTTCCAGCATTAAGCATTGATTTAAGGAATTTTCTTAATCGTCTTATGTATTCTGCTCTAGTTCTTTCTTTGATCTTATTGTGCAGAATTTGTGATGCTTCTAAAATTCCCAAATATTTGTAGCTGTCTTCGAATTTTATTGCCTTGATTATTTCACTATTGAGCAGCTCGATTTCGTTCATATCTTCAAACTTTCCTCTTGTTATTCCAACAATTGCACAATTGTCTAAGCCATAATCCATTGATATATCTTGACTGAATATGCGGACAGTGTTAAGTAACAATCCGAGTTCATTCTCCGATTTCGCATACAACTTCAGATCATCCATGTATAAGAGGTGAGATATCTTTGCACTCTTTTGCGCAGTTTGATAACCATGAGCACTTTTATTTCAAATTCTAGTTAAGGGGATCAATGACAATATAAACAATAGAGGAGATAATGAGTCTCCTTGAAAGATGCCCCTTTTTATGTTTACCTCTCCAATTTCTTCTCTATTTAGAACCAACGTTGTTTTTCAGTTTTTGCACGTTTTCACTAATACAATAGTTCTGTGCATTTTAAAATCCAACTGTGAGGCGCCGAATCAAACGCTTTTTTATAATCTATCCAAGCCATATGAAGGTTGGTTTTTCTACGTTTGCAATTTTTAAGAATCATTTTATCAATCAGCAATTGGTCTTTTGTGCCTCTCGAATTTTTGCTGTTATCTTTTTGTTCAATTGGGAGAAGAGAATTTTCTTTTAGATAGCTGTATATTTTATCAGCTAGTATGCCTGTGAGTAGCTTAAAAGTTGTTGGCAGGCAGGTTATTGGTCGGATGTTTTCTGGGTTTGGACCTTTTCTTTATCCTTTATGATCAAAGACATTTTCCCTGCTGCGAGCCACTCTTCTTTGCTTTTTCCTTCTAAAACATTATAAAATTGGTTAGCAGTCTTTCGTGTAAGCCAGTTAGATATTTCAACCAGTAGCCATGTAATTCATCCTTCCCGGGTGTTGACCAATTTTTTTATTTTTTTAGCTTGCTTTTGAACCATTTCAGTTGTTATTTTCAGTTGGTCCATTTTTCGTTCTTGAGATTCGTTTAATTTGTTCAATCTACATTGCCTTGTTATTGTGCCTCTTAGGGTTGTCCCATAGGTTTTTCCAAAACTGTAGTGCATTTTCTTTGTCTCTGGTATTTATATTTATATTTTCTTTAAGGTTATCATTCCTGCAGCAATTATTTTCTTGCAAAACTGGTGCTGAATTGCGCGAAATATCGAATTTTGGTTGTACTGTTCAGTGCGTGCACTGTATCTTCTTATTTTAGCTGCAACTGCAACTATTTTTTGCTTCACTTCCTCTAATACTTCATCAATAGGTCATGTTCCAGTATTATATCTCTTTATGAGGTTATTTCGGATTTTTGTGTTTTCAGTTTCTTTTCCTTAAGGTTTTTCAAATTGCTCACTCTGCTCTGAGTTTAAGAATTTTATTCTCCTGTCGATGTTTCCATTTTGGTTACTGAGCCTTACTGCTTTTGGGTTCACTAATCTTATATCCTAATTCAGATGTTACGGCGTAGGCTATTGAGTACATAAGTTGATTCGTTTGCCCAATAGTTCCAGTAGGAATGGCCCTTGAAGATTTATTGCCTCTTGTAGCAGTCCCTTCAGTTTTTGTTGAGGTACTTGTCTCAATACTGGAAGCCTAACTCATTCCTGGTTGCTGTTCATTTGCTCGATAATTTTCTTGCGAGTTCTTGTTTCTTATCTGATAGCTTCCTTTCAACTATTTGCATATTTTCAAAATTTTCAGCATTCTGCACGTTGGAATCTGGTTCTACTCCATTCATATTCTTGGTCACTTCAGGGTCAGTACGGTCTGCTTTTACAGCTTGAGGTTTCAGTGCTTCCAGCTCAAGTTCACTAAATAGCTTGCATTTGATAATGAAGCTGCGTTGCTGCATCAGCCTTTCGAATGAAATTTCAGAATTTGGGTGTCGTTCAAGCCAAAGTTGGAACATTCGTTTCTGAAATCCCTTAACTGATGGGTTTGAACTGTAGAAGCACTGCATGACTTGTCTATTTTCAGCCATGCTCCACTTTTTCCTAGTAAATACTTTCGAGTTCTGTGGATCTTGCTCCTGTAGCCCATTTGTCACTGGCTTCCAGGAAGCCTAACATCCAGTGCGGTCCTTGGTAACCCGCGCGACTACCGATGAGGTATAGAGTTCTGATTTTTCTTCACCATTTTTAACTGGGGGTGGGCAGTTGCATGAGATAAAAAAAATAGGTAAATAGGACAGAATCATCCCTAGCCCTCGAATACTCTAATAGCATTGGGGGGGAAGAAGCAAGGTGAAAAGAAATAGAGAGGGAAAGAATAGTAAGGACCAGTCTACAGATAATATAACAGGTGTATATTACATGAAGTAAGGCATGATCCAGCTTCAGGTGCCTCGGGTTAGCAATGCCCATTCTCACTAGAGTGAGCACTTGAGGATGTGGTACGATCAGTGAGAGGGATAAGGAAACGTGCTAACTGCGTAGCTAATTTATGGCATGGGGAATCAATGGCATCTATTACAGGCCTAGGTTTTAGGGGGGAATTAGGTTTGTGGATATTTGGTAAACTGTACATTCAAGAGAGATAAGAACTGCAAGGTTTCAGGATTTTGTTTATTTCAGGAAGGCAGTAAGAACCTTCTTTTCAGTAGACTTTAATTTTTGATCTGAGATTTAGCAGGATCATAATTTAAAGGTTTGAGGGCTGAGCGGTCTTTGAGAATAACATCGATTTTTAGATTGCATTCTATTCCTTCTATGAGCCTGTGTTGCTCAATGGAAGCGGCGTGTGCGTCAACAGCAGTAGAACACTCGAAGGAAGACCTAAATTCAATTCTATTCGCGGAAATTTTTTATGTCTTTCTTTGACCTGAGTTATCGATTTCTGGCTCGGGCAAGTGAGTTTTTTCTCCGGGAAAATCGGTTTTCGTCTTCAAGAAAATCAATTGAAAATCCACACGAATTCACGATTTATAACACACCTTTAAATACATTGATTAAAAAGAAGTGAACGGACATCATAGTCTGAGGAACAAACAGCCATGTTGCATACTTAATAAGATGTAGGCCCTCCGTTAACTGCTATGACTGCAGTAATCCTTCGGGGCATACTTTTCACAAGCTAACGATAACAATCAATGTGAATTTGAACTATTCTTCCTGCAGGCATGTAATGATGTCCCGAACTGTTGTGGGGAGACCGTCCCCTGACCTCACCTGACGCTCCAGTTCATCCCACAGATGTTCAATAGGGTTGAGATTCAGAGATCTGTGGAGACCAGTCAAGTGCAGTGACGTTCATGTCAAACCGCGCAGTTGCTGCAGCAGCCTTATGACAAGGTGCATTTTGTCTTGGTGAAAGAGACAATGGTCAGTTCCGTAGAAACATCACAAAGTACAAAGCACTGCATTGTTCAGATATCTCTCGGAGTTCAATGTTCATGGCACCACAAACAGAAGTCCAAGGCCAAACCAGGACCATATCCTCACAACGCCACTTCCGAATTTCATAGTTCGGATTATGCACTCTGGTAAGAGACGTTCACTAGGCATCTAACACACCCATCCATCTGCTCCGCACAGGATGTAGCGTGAGTCGTCGCTTTTATAACACAGCTTTCGGCTTCGACGTCCCGCTGCATACAGCGGGACGTCGAAGCTGAAAGCTGTTCTTTTCATTACTGAAGACGACGTTGCAGGTTGGTTCGGGTAATGTGGGCCTTGGATATTGCGATCATACAATACAAATCACACTGTGAGCCTAGATTCTGAACGTGTTTTGTAGATTCGTGTTCCAGTCGATTCACGGAAGTCCGCATTCAATGTGTCAGAACCTAACGAACGGTGATTTTAGCACATTTTCCTTTGTAGCTCCATACGGTCATGATTGGTGAGTGGTGGGTCTTCCACTGAGGTTGATTCCTTGCGCTTCCATATGAGTATGGTATCACTGAATACTGACCTGAGTTGGTCCAATCTGTCAACAGATTGCGAACAGATAGGGCTTCAACATGACATCCCTATCACAACACCTCTTTCAAACTCCTTCAGTTCCCTTCTCTCAGATTTCACTCGGATAAAGTTGAATTGACTTAGAAGCATCATATTCCTTCAATTTATACCTGCTGGAAATCCGTGACTCGTTACATGGCACGATGCACTTTACCCATGGTGGTGTACATTGAATTCTTTTCAAGCAGTGGATATTTTTAGGATTAGGGACCACGAGATCATAATACTTTTCAGGTGCCTCTCTTCTCTGGATGCCGGTTATAATTATTGATAGTTTTGCGTCAGCTGTCTCAGCTGATTGGTTTTATATAATATACCTTTTATTCCCCTACTTCCTATAGGGGAATAAAAAATATTATCGAATTTTTTCAAGTATTTCTATTCTTCTTCTGATTATTATTATTATTTCTGTGGACGAAAAATTATTATTATTATTTCGCTCGACGAAATTATGATTTTTATTTTACTAGAAGAAAATTGTTTCTCATAGTTTACTCCCTGATTATGACTCTGTAAGTGAGATGAAATATTGAAAGAATTAAATATTGTCTTTCATCCTTTTCCCCGTGCTGTTTCACTCCATTAACCTCTAACATGAAAATTCTACGTTCTAATCTGCAGTGCTAAAAGTATAGAGAGCAGTTCCACAAAACCAAGCAAATATACTACTTAATCCAAGATTTGTAAAAATGATACCAAGAGTAAAGTTAGAAAACAAAACCAGTCTATAAAAACCAATTTTGATATTATGTATCCTGTTTTTAAATGCAACGTCTCTCTTCTATGAGTAGAGGAGATAGATATCCAAATGCGAGAATGCAAAAATACATCCGTTTGCATTTAAAGACAGGATGCAAAATGTTAAAATTGGTTTGCATTGGTAAACACGGTGGCCTAGTCTGAAATCCCAACTAAAGTCACACAATTCTACAGTCACCAAGAGCCAACAGAGACTCATCAGAATCAGGCGACTTCAGTACCATCTCCAATACCTCTCAGAAGAAAGCAAATCATATCAGTCTGTACTGGAAGTCTTACCATATGGAACACACAAAGAATCCTACTCCGATCGACGCGCACAGCTATAAATTTTGATATACTCCAAATACTTATCTCTTGAAGTAAAATGCTATGATTCAGTCATCAATTAACGAAGCCATTTGTAAGATGACAACATCATAGAAGACAAATTCATATCTAAAATACTACTGTATTTGGTCTGTGTTTCAGATATGAAATACAGGACTCATTGGGAATTATACAGGAGTCCCAATAATGCTATTTGAGAACTGAGAAAATCAAAAGAATTCTTCCAGCACTCGGAAAAACCTAGAAAAACAAATCATACCAGAAGAGTTAAAGTAGCATGAAACTCCACACGGAAAAACAATCCCGGGCATGGATGGATCAACTTGCAACACTCCTATTCAAAACACTGGAAGAATTCTACTGTAATCGATTCCCACAATCTATTGCAACGTCAGTAGAAAATCTCATTCCAAGAAGAGTCATCCATCAGACTTTTGCAACTGGAGATTTATATCCATAATCAATGCTGACTGCAAAATCATTTCAGGAGCCATAGCAAATTAACTGAAGCCAACGCACACTAATTAACATCGACCAAGAAAAAAAAAGTTTTACATAAAATTGAACATCAGTGCCGTTTAAATTTTTGAAAGTTTTGGTATCACAAGGATATGGCTATTACATCATGCAGATACCGTACAACTTGTTTACCATACTAGCATAACCTACCATGCAAGGAAGCACAGTTCTGTTTAAAAGATAACAATCACCTCACTGGCGTCTTATCCTACTTATGAAGGATGAAACCAGACTGTCCTCTGACAGGAATATTTTATATTATCCAGAGACCTTTTGCTATTAAAATTACATAACAACCTACTAGTCAGATAAAATCAAGTCCGGTACCTTCGACAGGATATCACACTTATCAGGATCTACTGATGGCATTACAATCGCAATAAGAAACGAAAAAGTCACTCATAAAATATGCAGAGAACTCGGGGGAAAAAATTGAAAAGGAAAAAGTCATACCCTATGGACAGGGAACTGGCAATCCAGAACTGACACTTCATTTAAATGCAACTGGTCAAGTGAGGGAGAAAATACCTTCGGTTTACCTAGGCAACACCTAAACATATAACATGCTGAACTGGAAAGAACTACACAACCACATCAAAATAGTCCTTAAGAAATCGAACGTTGTATGAAGACCTCTTCACTCAGAGGAAGAGTGATTGTTATAAACCAGGTGGGCAGTGTGCATTCTGCTTCACCCTCTCAAAACTACACAATATTAAATCAGCCAATAAGTCTTCCGTATAGAAAAAAAAAACTGAAAATCGTCTGAGCACTCTTCAAGCCATTCCACAAAGGTAGCCTGTGCTTCCGTATCTCAAATGAACCAACATCACTTCCTTTAGATTCATCTTAATCAAGGCCTTGCATATGAACTACACATTTTGACCTTCTCTAAAAGCTACAAGAGGTTTACAGCTATCCACAATCTTCAGAACTGCTGACGCACAAACAATCTTCCTGTCAAGCTTTTATCGAGGTGCTCTCCACCACTTGAAAGGCCAAGAACTGTATCACCCATAAAAGGATCACCATGCCACCTGTGCTCTTAGAACCCCTTTACACAAATAGACAAATCTTCGATCCAATAATTGAAAAAATCTTCTCTTCCCTATTTGGAACTGGACAAGAATCAGAATAAGAGATCTTGATTAAGAATTTAAAGTGGAAAACTCATGAGCAGCTGCCATTAAAAAAATCACAAACCAAAATCACACTATGAGCAAGTGAAATTAACAGTCAAAAACGCCTTACCAGATCACTAACAAAAATGTAAGCTATCCAAATCCTTAATGTCAGTTCACAAATACATACATTTAATTTTCAACTCATATCAGTGGCACCCCTCTACCCACCAGCTAAAGTAAAATTTATCAATCTGTTACTGGACCCATCATCCTATTTGCATCCAGCTCTCTCCAACCATGTGAGACATAAAACGTCCAGAGGAACTTTCCATACGACACTGTATGGAAGTGGAGACTAACAAAACATCCTTCCAATATTAACCAAGCTGCACAGATTCAAAGATTTGCAGTACATGCAGATCTTTGCACTTAATGCAACACACTTGAAACACTGGGGCCTAATCTCAACTGTCCTCCAAATACAGCTATAATGAAGTATGCCATGCGCACTACCTTTATTACTTGCTATCAATCACACAACCTTGAAGACTACTGGAGTCTATTCCACAAAGACTTCAACCGACACAGAACACGAAACTATCTTTTCAATGCTGAGAAAGCTACTATCTAGACCAGCGATCGGCAACCTTTTTGGAGAGAAGAGCCATTTTTAAAATTATATCAGTTAAAAAAAATTTAAGGAGTAAAAAGTAACATGAAGAAAGTAATATTTCTAAAGACAGATCCCATTTGGTTCTCCAGGGCGGTAACCTTTATTATGGACATGAGGTCACCTCCTTAACTTAGTTAACATCGGCGCTGCAAAAGTAATGGTAAACGTCCCTGGAGTGCAGCGACAATGCCTACTCTATGGCTTGGTCCAATATCTAGGTAAAGACTAAACCCCAAGCCGAGTGCTCATTTGTGTTAATATTGGGTACATTTGAACTCAGTACCCTGAGCTCTGCCAAAAGTGCATCAATCTTGACTATCCGATAACCAGCTGCGTATACCTTCGCGGAGAGATAGGAATGCCATTTGAGCCACTGTTACAGCAATCTACCATGACCACTGAACAAAAGAATTTCAACAGCTCTATGAACACCAGAGAGAAGACCTTTTCACAGACATTCCTCGGAAAGAGAGAGAAATTATCTATGATTGACATCCCTTTAGCTACTTCGACCGCAACAACATCAACCGCTACGACGGCACCGGCTACTGCCATTCAGCCGGAAACCATATCAGAGACACCACCAAAACCGACACTTGAAGTTGAACCAACTACAACTCTAGATCCCACGAGAACCGTCAACTTCTAATAGACGCCGTCGTCTTAAAGGCAGCAACAACAACAACAACATCGGTAAAACCGAGGACAAGACTCTCCCATCTGAAGCCAGTGACCCCTTTCCCTGCAGAAGATATGCAACTTGAAGAGGAGGAAATACCACACATGTTACTTCTGCCGCCAACACAACAGAACCACCAAAGGCGGCAAAACGTAAAGAGGATTGTGCTTTGAAGCAAGAGAAGAAACAAAAATCCAAGACAAGACAAGACAATCAACCAGTGAAACATCAGAATCCGAAATGGAGCTCGATCCCCCCCCCCCAGTTCAAGAGAAGCACCGTTAAAGATAAAATCAAGAGGCATATGGGGCACAATTCAACACTTGTTCATATAAGACCAATGAAGATTAAAGTAATTGGTTTTAAGATTAATAGCAAGACACGCGAACCCGTGTTCTAAGCTTGAAACAAGACTTCAGGTGGCCTGATAATCACTCCCCCCCCTCTACGAATAGAGTCCTTACTTAGAATTAAGGAAGACGTATACCAGATATAATAAACAAATGACGCCACTTTTGCATCGATTGGCTTAACATCATAGGCCTTCGTTCACCATTAAAACAGAATGCAGTGTGGAAATCAATGCTAGTTAGTAACATTAGGTTATGGTTCCTGTACGAAAAAAACTACTATCACTACAGAGACATCCAAGAACCTAGCCAAAAGTGCCCCTTGAAATCATAGTGAAGCTTCGGTCCAACATCGTCCAGTGAGAGATAGTTATGCAATCTTCCCTCTTAGGAGCCTTCCACAACATCCAAAGCAGGTGTGTCACACTCAATTGGACAGTGAGCCATTTGCCATAAAAGTGCAACTCAAGTGGGCCGCAAAAAAATTTTCGACTTAATTGAGTATTTTTTACCTGACACTTGACAACACTTATTGCTGACCAGCTTGCCAAAATTTGGACTCAATGATTGAGAGCATACGACCTTCTTTATGGCAGAAAGATTGACCTCGTTCAGTCTTGATCTGTGGGCTGTTTTGTCACCTTTATATTTATGTGAATAATTGTTCACATAAATAGGTGCTTCCAAAATAACAGAATATTTGCTGCAAACTTTTTTTATTTCAGTATATTTTTGACCAAAATAAGTGTGTATTTTTGGAACACCAACTTCTTGGTATTTCTCTTTTCGAATGGAATCATATTGAAATCAATAAGTTCCGTTTGAACACAAATAGGAGCTTTTTCGAAATTAAAGGAAAAAGGACCTCTAAAAAGCCCAAAATCTTCTTCTTGTCCCTTAAAATCTTTAAATCGCCTATTCTTCTTTAATCTTTTCTAGTGTTGGACAATGTTAAGAAAAAGTAAAATTTTGATTCTTATTGTTCAACTGTTCACACATAGGAAAGTAATTTAGAATATTCTCTATTAAATGATTTCGAAACAAAACTAATTTACATCTAAAACTTTCCAGTGCATCATACATGTGTGTTATTAGCTGATCGTTCCCCTGAAATTTGACATTTAAATCATTCATATGTCCTGTGATATCAACTAGGAATGCTAAATCTTGTACCCATGTCTGATCACTAAGAAATTCAACATCATGATTTTTCATTTCTAGGAACAGTTTTATCTTCACTAAAAGTAGGAAAAAGCTTTCTTGAACCTGATAACAAGATAACCAACGAATCTCTGTGTAATAAGTCTGTTAAAATGCAGCCGATGGAATTCAGTCCGTTCTTATATGAGTTCTGCTCTGTCTGGTATCCACCAGAAAACTCCCAATGACATTGCAGTCAACTGATTTCAACCGAGTATTTCACGATGCCGTACCTTCCCGTAAAAAGGACTCACGGCCGCTGAATTACCATACGAAATAAAAAAACAGCATCCTACACATCTCCCTGTTCCATATTCTCCAGGAAGTTGGGATCAGTAGTGGCCTTCTTTTCCATCTCCAGGGAGGCAATAACAACAGCTCTGCTCACCTCCAAATTAACGAATATTTATCAGATCCCATTACCTTCTGAAAAGAGGTCAAATGAGGATGTCCCTTGAGGTCCATCTTTTTTCTATGGTCCTTGATCTTTTCCTACAACTCCCCTGCCATTAGAGGAATACCTCTTCTTTTCACCATGAACAAATCCAAAATAACGGCCTATGCGGATGAAGTGGTGGGTACCTTTGGGATGACTCCATCAGGAATCTCTTCAACATCTTAAAGAGATCAAAAGCGTCCGGAATACAAGACAATCCCGAAAAAACAGCTCAAATCATATAGAGTTTGGAACCTAGTTAATGTCCCCTGGGTAATCCCCACTGGGCGTTAACTAGTAATGTAATCCCCACACCCTTAAGCAAGACCCCGTTACCATCTTAGGAGTGCCTTTTTCGGCAATGCCTGAAATGCACGAGGAAAATCTCATTGCCAAAACCGTCAATAGCCCCAAGAATTAGAAACTTCCACCTGTCACTTTTCCACCCAGGTGACAGTAATCAAGACCATTGTGTGCACAGCATACCAATATTACAGATATCTCAGAATATCCAGAGAACAGAATGTACAGGAAACCTCAAAATCTTTAAAGTACTTCTCTGGTAATCTAAATAAGGAAGTCGACACCAAGATCCTTCATTTTTCAGGGAAGCTTGTCAGAGTTCTCAAAATATACTTGAGTAATACCACCTTCAATTTAAACAGGATAATACTGCAATCCAACCGTATTACTTGGGTTTCACGCTTCTCGATCTTTGGAGTTACAGCTCATCAAGGATGCAAAGTAGAAATTGTCCCTATTACTACAAACAACTTTGCCAGATTTTATGATTCTACTCTTTGGGAACAGGTAACGACAACATCCGGAACAGCAAAAATGGTACGATGTCATCTTCAACCATTTATGTACCAATAACAATATCCTGTTTGGCTAGCTAATAGCATCGTAGCTGCCGTCGAGAAAGAACCTGGCGTGGAGGATATCATATGGCAACCTTCCAGTGAATGTCAACATCTGGTGGTTCTACAATCCCAAGAATCCCTTTTGTGACTTCTGCCTGAGTATGGATCATGTGGACCATGCCTTCTACGAGTGTGTAGCCTCCCAAAAGATCTGGAGGCTGAGGATTTCATCTCATTAAGTTTCCACCACCAAGGAACAACAGGGAGAGGTTGTTAATTTTCACGATAAATGAGATCAAGTACCACACCAGGCAGGTGAGGGAAAAAATGTGCAAACATCATGAATCTTTGAACTGGACAGTCATCTCTTGGATTGTGCTCTATGCTTTTATGGAGATAGAAGACGTTTCCTGATGATCGAGAAAGAAACCTTGGGTTAGCAAAAATTCAACTCAATCTGGTGCTTTTCTCCCAATCTGTGTACTTAATGGAAGGAATAATCAAATTCGCACTCCTTTTATTATAACAACAGCAAAGCACATTCCCAACATGTTCTGTCAGTCCGTTTCAAGTTCTAGTGCTTTCGCGGGGGTTAACTCGGATGCGAATACAGGCAGTGCAGGCCACTCAATGTGGATGACCCGGAATGGGTTGATCACCTGGGCGCTGGTTACCTCTGAGGTCATGATTATCCTGCTGCAGACTGGTGTGAGACTGTGGAAGAGGTAAACATCTGATTGTACAGAGCTGGAAAGGTGAGACTTATTAACTGAGGCCTTTTCCCTCCCTTCACTTTCCTATTTCCTTCTCTCTTACCTTTCCTCTTTCCAAACCTTCTCTCTCTCTCTTCTTCCTCTACTTTCTAGGGATACTCCTGCTTCTTTTATTTAAGCAGGCGGATGAGAAGTTTCCTTTACTCTTTCACAGATAGGATGCAATGTTACAGGTCTATCTGGATGGCAAAGTGTTGAGAAATTGGGCCATCCCAGGTCAACAGTCTGTGATATCATACTGAGATGGAAGCTCAGGGAATCAACTCCAAGTGTTGCCCGCAGTGGACGATCTACCACACTCACCGAACATGACCGTAGGTTGCTTAGAAAATGTGAAAAACAGTTACTTGTGGGCAGTGCCGCGCCGCCAGTAGGAGGCGCCGTTGTGCAAAACTTTTTTAAGCACCCCATAAAATAAGTTTCCATGAAAAAGTTTAATTTGTTAAAAGTACAAAACAGTTCTACTACTGTTAAATAAAATTTTATTTAACAGTAGTAGAACAAAAATTACTTTTTAATATAAAAAGAAATATTACATAACAAAGATAATTTAGAGATATGCTTTTAACTATATAACAATTAGTATAAATGTAGATTTATCTTACATATTTAATCGTCTTGCTTTAGCCGCCACAAAATGTTTAATATCTTTAATGTCTATTGAATCCATAATATTATTTTCAATTGATAAATCCATTATACGGTCTCCAGACATTGTTGACCGCAAATAATTTTTATTAGTTTCAGTTTTGAAAAACTTCTTTCCCCTGATGCTACGGATATTGGTAATGTTAAATAAATACGCATCACAATCACAGTATTCGGAAACGTGTCGGTTAATTTATTTTCGTATATATAATTTAAAACATCCTGAGGAGCCGACTCTTTTTAAATAAAACATTGCAAAGTTTTTAATTCCTCAAATAAAGTCATACCATCAATATCGCGATTGTCGGAATCGTGATTGTCGCTCAGTTTAAAGTGCAAATCTTTACATTAAATGTTTCATTAAATCTTCATCGTTCCAACCTTTTAAATTTGCTAATGTCTCTTATAACTTTAAATTCCTCGTTATGTTGTTTTAAGAGTATGAATCTTCCCGTGATGAAGTTATTGTCTTGTCTAAAATCGTGAAGAAAAAATTTATTTTAAAATTTTGTTTAGGATCATGCGTTGTCTCATCTGATGTTTCGTAACTGAACATTTTTGTTTTTGTTCTTTTGCGAATGTCTGGAAAAATAGGATCAATATTAAGATCGTTTGCTACTTCTTTTGCAGTTCTAATAATATTTTCAAAATATTGGTCTGTTCGGCGAGTATTTAATTCTTGTATAACATAATCAAGATTTTCTGTAATTTTTCCTATATTATTATTATTATTATTATTATTATTATTATTATTATTATTATTATTATAAAAACCTCAATGGAGTCAAAGACTCATCGTGGGAGGTCCACTGTTATACACACAGTTTATCCTACTGTGCCTTAAATATATTCACTGTCTCTGCACACACCACACTCTCGGGCAAAGCATTGCAATCAATCACCACTCTCCATGCAAAAAACCTGCTCCTCACTCCCTTGCTGACACCCTCCTTATACAGCATCCAGGAATGACTTCTTGCTCTCCTGCTATCCTCACCCATTCTGTGCAAAATCTCCCTGACATTAATCTGGTAATAACCTTTTAACAGCTTATATGTCTCAATCATATCCCCCCTCCTCCTTCTATCCACCAATTTTTGCAAATTGCATTTTGTCAATCTGTCTTCATACTCTACATTCCAGAGACCAGAAATCACCTTAGTCAATCGCCTCTGAACTATTTTCAACGCAATTTCATCTTTTCAAAACCAGGTGACCAGATCTGTGCACAGTAATCCATATGTGGCCTGATCAAAGCCTTATACAAAGGAACCATAACATCCTTATTTCTACAAGTCAATGTCCTCCGCATCATTCCCATTATCCGCTGTGTTGTCTTCACTATTTTAGTAACATGTCCCCGAAATTTTAGGTCCTTGTTTATAATCAAATGTCGGATTCTGCATTGTTTTGCTTGCAACATTTACGAGATTTAAGATTTCGTACCAAACATGAACAGAGCAAATAAATTTAAACGAATAAATCTTTGAAATTAAGTCGTCTGCCTGAACTCTAGAATCGATATCTTTAGTTTCATTTTCTGTAATATCAAATTGAGCCTGGTAAATTTCCTTGATATTATTTTAAGTGGCTTTATTGTTTCTACTCTACTTTCCCACCTAGTAGCAGAAAGTGGTTTCAAATTTAAAACACGAATATGTTTTTTTAAGATAGCCCAAAGCTTCACAGATATTGAAAAATAATTATATAATTCCTGTTTACCCCGAAAAAATTTACAATTTCACAGGATATCTTAGCTGCATCATTAACTACCAAATTTAGTGAATGAACAGCACACGGAATAAAAAAAGCCCTTGAATTTATTTCAAGGATTGTTTCTGCAGTCCATTATGTTTGCCTCGCATATTTGAACCGTTATCATAGGCTTGGCCACGTAAATCCGAAATGTTAATATTCAATAATTTTAAATAATTTTTTATAAATTGAAATAGTCCTTGCCCAGTGGTATCTTCTACAGATTGAAAATCCAAAAAATGTTCATTAATTTCTGCTATATTTGTATCTTTATTTTGATTAACAAATCTAATAACAATAGAAAATTGTTCTGTGCGGAGTGGTGTCAAGAATTAATGAATAATATTTCGCCTCTTTAACCATTTCTAAAATCTTTTGTTTTATAGCTACAGAAATTATACGGATGATTTCATTTTGTATTTTATCACCTAAATAATGGGCAGTGTTCCTTTTTTGTGATGTTTGGATGCAATGCAAGTGTTCTGCCATTATCGAATCAAATTTAGCGACAGTTTCTACTAACTTTAAAAAATTGCTGTTATCATTTTCAAAACGTTTTTGTGAAGAACCTCTAAAAGCTATACACTGCTTTGATAATTATTGTATTATGTACATTAGCCATTCTATAACAGATTGCCAATATTTTTTCTCAGTTTCGTATAATCTTTGTTGTGTGCAATCAATAATGCATTTCTTAATTAACGACATTTTAAGTTCGCTGTATTTTGAACAGTTTTTAATGTGCGCGGAACTTGTTTCGTGTATTTTTAGTATATCATTCAAATATTGTCAATCGTTACAACCGTATTCGTTAGTAAGTTGAGAATTTTGACTAGCAAATATTTTGCAATAAGAACAGAAAACCGAATTTCGCGATTCTGAATAAACTAAATAATTTCGTAAAAGTTTTTCTCCATTTGCTAAAGTTTGATAATAGTATGAATCGGAAAACTTGCGGGTAGGTTTCTTTGGGAGATTCTTTATTAACTACTTGACGTAGGCAATGCTCAGCTAAACAATCTCTAACTTTGGTAGTTATATGATTCGGCCAATTACCTGGATCATTAACATTAAAATTTAAAGTAAAATTTGAAGTTTCGTGTTTCGCTGAATCGAAATCCAATATTTCTTCTGCTGAAACTTCTGTAGACAGTCCAGTCAGGACACTTTCATTTTCGCATGTAACATTTGTTTCTTCATAGTTATCTTGTGTCCTCTCTTTTTCTGTAATAGAGCTACACGGAGTACTTGCTTCGTCAGAACTTTCTGTTCTTCGTTTTTTATGTGGTCCTGAAGTTAAAACTTTATTCAGCGAACCAGCCAATTTATGTTCCAAGTGCACTCGTTGCAATTGTCTTTTCCTGTTTTGTGCACCAGATAGCTTCTTTGGCTTTTTTCCCGACATCTAAGGGTTAACACACTTGGTTAGACTTTAAAATAAGAAGAGAGTTAAAAGTTGTCCACCAAAATAAATAATAATTTCTGAATTTTTCCCTTAAACTTATTTTTTAACCCCTTAACCGACTATTATTTTTAAGGTGAATGGCCTAAGACTGACTTTTTTTTTTTTTATTACAGAATTCGATTTTTCAGATGTCTTGAATAAAAAATATAATTAAATGTTAAGTATTTTTTTGAAAATTAACATGTTGAGATATTAGCCACTGATTGATTTCTCAGTGATATTTATTTAATATTTTTTGCATTCTGGTAACTGTTTAATAACTAAGAAATTTCTAGAATTTTAAAATTATTTATTAAAGAAATTAGTAAAAGGACCCCAACCCTCAAAGTCTTCCAACCAGAACAAGAACAAATATATCAATAAATCTCTAATTGAAAATTAATTATTTTCTAGACGTCTACCCAACATAACATAAAAATCTTTTGTTTTCAAAATAAGATAATTAACTAAAATGAAACAATTTAATTGATTTTCAAACTTAGCAAAAAATATAATAGATGTACTTAATTTACGTGAATAATAATCCAAATTCACAAAAAAAATTACTAAACAACAATAAATACATTTTATAAAACAAAAGGCAGTAATAGTGTTGCAACTGTACAGCAACACTATTACTGTAACGCACAAAATGAAATTATGCAAAAATACATCAAACAGTATCAAGAAAGAGCCAATTGCAGTATGTGTAAACAAACTTAGATCATCTAAAGAGTTTTATAGCTAATAAATATCCTATATGTATTAATTTAATTCGAGCCGCGTCAGCTGTCGCGCCGATAGTCTACCCCGCATATACATGGCATTTTTAGCTATGGCCCCTCAGCTGGTTAATATGTTTATAATTTATAAATTATTATCTTTAAAGAGTAATTATTTCAACAATAGATCAAGTGTTAACTAATAAATATTTATTAAACCTATTGGTTTCACAAAACTTTAGCTGTTGGCATCTTCAGGGTACAAGCACTTAGGTTAAAAAACATTACACAAATATGAATAACTGTAAAATTATAACGATTATAGTTACAAACTAAAATAGCATTGAACGTGAGTGATACACGTATCGCGTGTACATGATTAACTACTTGTTGCTAAGGAACAGTTTGCATTGAAGTTCATTTCCTGTGTGTTAAGAGATCTAATTAGGGTTTTCCATATCTCTGGGAGTATCAAACCCTGGTTCCTGTTAAAGTTATCAACAGAGCGAGCGAATGTAGCTACTTCTTTAAACATTCGAGAGTGGTAGTCTTCTTCTATGTAAGGGGAACAGCTTTTATTCCACTTAATGACATGGTTAGTTATAGAAAAATTAGATGACAGGCCAGATATGTCTTGTCTGTTATTTTTGACTTAACCGGTGTGCTCCTTCTGTCTAATTTCGAGGCTTCTTGATGTCTGCCCGATGTAACCTGAACCACATGAGCATGGAATATTGTAAACTCCAGCATATTTATAGAAAGGATGGTTATCTTTTGGAGATCTTAGTAGTTTACGAATTGTATCTATAGGTTTGAACGTCACTCTTATTTTGTGTGGTTTGAGGAGACTAGCAAGCTTGTTGGAGATGCCACTGACATACGGAATTGCGATAGTTTTGATATATTGACTATCCTCTCGCTCTCTTTGTGGTGGTTCAGAGAAATGGATTTTGTTGACGAGTCTTCGTGGGTAGTCGTTCAAGTACAGATTAAAAAGGAAAAGGAAAAATTAAAAAACATTACCATATCAGAAAATGATTTTCTAGCTAGCCTAGATGTTACCTCTCTTTTTTTACAAACGTTCCCGTGGTGAAGGTCATCAGCATCCTAGGCACCTTGTTCCCACAAGATATAACCTAACTATATGATCATTGCCTAAATTCAAACTATTTTTCTTGGAAAAATACGATTTACCAACAATTAACTGGCTTGGTAATGGGCAGTCCACTTTCACCTTTTTGTGCTGACCTATTCATGGAAGACCTCGAAAATAAAACCCTACTCAAATAACTCCTAAACCAATAATTCGCTGGCGATATGTCGATGACATTTTCATTGTATGGAACAACAACAACAAGGATGACCTACTTGACTTCCTCAATTAGAACAACTCATTTCATCATTCTATTAAACTTACTCTGGAACTTGAAAGAGACAAACAACTGCCTTTCTTAGACATCTTAATTAAGAAGCAAATTAATGGCCATATAAACCTATCAGTTTACAAGAAACCTACGAATACAGGCCGCTATCTACATTTCAGCTCCTCTCACCATATTTCTCACAAACTCAGCGTAGTACACATGTTAAAGAAAAGAGCTGTCTGCATCACAACAGATAACAAGGATCTTCAAGACGAGTTAACATTGATATTTAGTAATCTGTACTTGAACGACTACCCACGAAGACTCGTCAACGAAATCCATTTCTCTGAACCACCACAAAGAGAGCGAGAGGATACTCAATATATCAAGACTGTTGCAATTCCGTATGTCAGTGGCATCTCCAACAAGCTTGCTGGTCTCCTCAAACCACCCAAAATAAGAGTGACATTCAAACCTATAGAAACAATTCTAAACTATTAAGATCTCCAAAAGATAACCATCATTTCTATAAATATGCTGGAGTTTACAATTTCTATGCTCATGTGGTTCAAGTTACATCGGGCAGACATCAAGAAGCCTCGAAATTAGACAGAAGGAGCACACCGGTTAAGTCAAAAATAACAGACAAGACATATCTGGCCTGTCATCTAATTTTTCTATAACTAACCATGTCATTAAGTGGAATAAAAGCTGTTCCCCTTACATAGAAGAAGACTACCACTCTCGAATGTTTAAAGAAGTAGCTACATTCTCTCGCTCTGTTGATAACTTTAACAGGAACCAGGGTTTGATACTCCCAGAGATATGGAAAACCCTAATTAGATCTCTTAACACACAGGAAATGAACTTCAATGCAAACTGTTCCTTAGCAACAAGTAGTTAATCATATACACGCGATACGTGTATCACTCACATTCAATGCTATTTTAGTTTGTAACTATAATCGTTATAATTTTACAATTATTCATATTTGTGTAATGATGTTTTTTAACCTAAGTGCTTGTACTCTGAAGATGCCAACAGCTAGTTTGGTGAAACTAGTAGGTTTAATAAATATTTATTAGTTAACACTTGATCTGTTGTCCAATTAATTACTCTAGTTAGATGATTAAGAAAATAAACATCCATTATTATCTTTAAAATTTTATTTGTCTATCAAAAATCCAAAAATAAGTACATAATTAAAATCAAAGTCAAAAATTGTCCAAAGTCACTTAAACACAGAATACACAATACACTCCATACGTTTCACATTCAAAATTGAAATGACGCTGAAAAAAAAAAAAAAAATGCAAGAAGTGCATATTTGGAAGGACGCTATTTCGTCTATCCAAATTCGAAGCGGAATTTAAGGAAACAAACATGTTTCAGACTAAATATTTTTGGATAGATCAGTGTTTCTGAAACTTCAGATCTCCGTGTACCCCTCTTTAATTTTCATTATTACCAAGTACCTTTTCAAAATAATAATAATAATAATAATAATAATAATAAGAAGAAGAAGAAGAAGAAGAATAAATAACTTAAGAATAAAGAGCTAATAAGCTTCATTTCGGCAATGAAAACATTACTTAAATTAAGGGGATATTAAATCCCGCATAGTTTTAAAACCGAATAAGAAACTCAAAGATCAGAATCAGAGAGTTACTTGCCGAATATAGTAAACTATAAAGTATCGGCGACACTTGCATTGGCTAACGCTAGTGTCGCCGATACTTTATAGTTTACTATATTCGGCAAGAAACTCTCTGATTCTGATCTTTGAGTTTCTTATATCGGTTTTAAAACTATGCGGGATTTAATATCCATTTAATTTAAGTAATAATAAATAAGAATATATTTCATTGTAAATGTCTGTTTTATTTGAATTTAGATGTACATTTAAACAAAAAAAAATGATTTATTTTTAATAGAACAAAATTTATAATTATATTATACATTTTTACTTAATATAAATAATTTATCATCAATGAGAGGAGTGAAATTGCTTATTTCTCCATTTGCTATATTGCTCTCTTTTGTGCGTTTTATAAATCCAGTCTTTAACCAGTGATCCATACTTAACAATTTGAAAGCTAAAAAAATTACCGTATTTACTCGACTATAACCCGCACTTTTTTCCCAAAATTAAAGCTAAAAAATCGTGCTGCGAGATATATGCAGGGATTTTCGGAAACTAAAGTTTTCAGAAAAAATGGGTATGACTAACCAAGAAGCTTCTATTCTCCATCACTTCATCTGTCCTCGAGAGCGGGTTCCTTGTGTGCAATCAAAGTTATCTACCCAAATAGAGACATGTTCTTTCACATTATATCAAGCAAAAATTACCAGTAATTTAGACTTGAGATATGTAATGAACAATTCTTGACAAATTACTAATGAGAAGTGATTATCGCTTCGAAAGGACGTCCTACATCTTAATAAGGTGGGCGACATGGGTGTTTGTTCCTCACACTATCGTATCCGTTAACGTCTTTCTAAGCAGTATATATTACATTCTGTTATTAGCCACTTCACCCTAGTGGGTAATAGGTTCACATTCAATGCTACATGGAAAATTACCATTATTGCTTTGCTTTCATGTGTTTCTATCCTAATTGGACTCAAGTCATCTGATATTGTGTAATCTCCCTCTTCCCTTATCTTTTCTATCATCCCTAAAAATAATATATATATATATATATATATATATATATATATATATATATATATATATTTTTTTTTTTTTTATATTTATTTTTTTTTTTATTTTATTTTATTTTATTTTATTTTTCAGTCAAGAGAGCAAGTTTCACTGCCAGCAATTTTAGGCTACATCGTATTCATAAGCAACAAACGCAACCACTTTGTTTCTAATACTCAAGGCATTTTGTATAGACATAAAATGTCACCTCCTCCTCATTGTTTTCATACTGAAATCTACAGTCTGATTGGCCTGGTTGGGCAAATTTCTCTTCCCCCACATTCAAAATTCCGAAACCAAAGTGAGTCCATCCATTCACCAGATTGATAATCATGTTCATTGACTTTCCTATCACCTTTACACATCCAAGCTGAACTTACCGATCCTCAACGTTCTTCCCCCAAGATGATTAATTACCCTGACTCTCTGCATTAGATCTCCTTCCAATAAATAATTTCTCTAGCCACCTGATGCCAAATTCATTCAAGTGCAGAATTCAAGAGCAGACCATATTATTATTACATGGCATCTCCAAGGAGTGCAAAGACTCATTGCAGGAGGGCACCTACTGTCCGTTTTCACCACTCAGTCTATCAAATACAGCGAACTGCCTCATCATACACCAACGCCATCTACCGGCCACCACCACTACTAGTATTATCACAGATAATCACAAACATCCCATGGCGGGATTCGAACACACAGTTTCTTGGTTGGAGAGCAGATACGCTAACCACTCAACTGGGTGAATCAAATCTCTTCTACCATAAAACTTACTCCAACTATCCAAAAGCTCATACCCGTTTTTTCACATCGGCTATGCATTGAACCATTTGCTTTCATTGACCTCCTTAACTCATTCCAACGTATCTCTGTGATAAATTAACAATTTTTTAACTTTTTCATCTTTCTTTCTTCTTTCATGAAGCCTTTTCTATCGTCTCTTGAACTATATTTGTCACTCCTTAAACGTTAGTTCCGATTAGTAGCACCATCTCTTGGGTTCTGCGTATTTTAAGCCAAAGAGCTTGCAGTATCTGTGCCTAGCCAGTATTCAGAACACAAGCAATTTACAGACAAAAATACTAGCTGTGGTGGTGGGTAGTAGATGACGCTGATGTTGATTGATAGTAGAGGTTCGGCGTAGTGGTGGAGATGGGAAGTTATATAATAGGTGTCCTCCCGCGATGAGTCTTCGGACTCCTTGGAGGTGTCACGAATAATAATAATAAAAATAATAATAATAATCTTTTTCACTCCCCCGCTCCATTTTGCTATTGCTTTTATTACATTATTTTAACCACAGGGGAGCTCGATATGGTGAGTCCTTCGTTAAGTGCAAATTTAATTATCGAATCACCGTACTATATGACTTATTTTTTCTAAGATTTTGGATGACTTATCTTGCATCAACATCATTACCATCACTATCATTATTATTAACTGTTAACCTACGACTTACCATGCTTTCCTTCCTGTTGTTTTTCTCAAATATTCCATTTTCCCATCTTCTTGTAAATAATTTTTATTTATTTATTATTTATTTATCATTATTTATTATTTTTTTTTTTGGCAACTCTCTAGTCGATTTTCGAATTATTCCTTTTAATCTTGAAATTTCATATGTTAATTTTTCTTATTGTTACACTTAGTTTTTGCATTGTTATTTTCCTAGGTTTTTATTATTACCTAACACCCCCAAGGAGTTCAAAGACTCATCGAGGGAGGGTACCTACTCTACAACACTCAGTCTCCACCAAATCACCAACCGCAACTATCTTCATCTACACCAATGCCATTTACCCGCCGACCACCACCACCACCACCAGTATTTTCACAGACAATCACAAGCATCCATGCCCATGGCAGGATTCGAACCCGCAGCCTTTTGGCTGGAGAGCGGATACGCTTTAGCAATATATCGTAAAAGATATTCGCAAATGTACTAAACACAATATAAACAGTAAAAGCCGCAGTAATATAAAACATACATTAATCTAAAAATATTCAATAAAAAAAAAAATCACCTATTTTATAGGAACCTTGAATTACACACGTCATCCGGAATAGCTTCGAACCAGCACAACATTATATGTGTCGGATTTACGTATAAGCTAAAAAAGCTACGGCTTATGGCCTGCCGGGGCCTCAAATAAAAAAAAAAAAAACATAAAGACCAACTGATGTAATTTAAGACAGTAGGCGGCCTCCGGGTTTTGTATAGCTTAGGGCCTCAGCAAGTCTAAATCCGGCCCTGATGATATATATATATATATATATATATATATATATATGTTAAAGATGCCAAGCTATTTTAAACCTGGTTTTGCCTTTAATGCATAGCAGCATACATCTCCTTAAGGAGATGGGCTTTGTATTAAGGGTAAATATTAAGAATAGTGATCACAGCTTATTCCACCTTTACAACAGTTGCCTAGACTTGCACTACCTTGCGGGTCACTTAGATTTGCAATATATGCAGGCGAACTTGACTTATTTGTCTGTTTGCTTACTTGGGAAATGGAGTAAAACCAGGCTTAAAATAGCTTGGCATCTTTAACATATATTATACCCAAGGTAAAAAACTTTCTACATCTATCTCTCATCCGGAGATTTTTATTTATTAAGGTCAAAGCATCTTATGGTAACTTGTTTTGGTAAAATACTTATAAGCTCTGTATTACTTAACCATGATATTTCTAAGCCTGGCTCCCACTGATGAGACCTCAATAAAGGTCGAAACCGGTCTGAGTAGTGGCCCCTTGCCTTTAATGCATAGCATCATACATCTCCTCAAGGAGATGGGCTTTGCATTAAGGGTAAATATTAAGAATAGTGATCACAACTTATTCCACCTTTACCACAGTTGCCTAGACTTACACTACTTTGCGGGTCACTTATTTGGAATTTGGAAACCCTGTCTTAGAGACCAAACAATCAAATACGGAACTTTTTTACACGCCTCTATTTCGTATTCATCTCCTAACGTGATCATCCACGTTGAAATCGATACTTCGAACCGCAGCTTGTACCACCCAATCAAGCAGGAAAGTTCATTTATTAAGCAGGGCCGAAATGAGTTTTTTCATTCTACATCACACTTTTTCCACCTCCTAAAGTACATTCCTGCAGGGGCCCAAGCACAGACTCTTTGGCCTCTGCAGGAATTTGCTATTGATGATATATATATGCAAGATATATACATATATCTTGTGCCTCTACATTTAATCAACCCCTTAGCGATGAAGGGATAAAACTCCACGGGATTGCCATCCATTTTGCCATAAAAGTTAACGGTTAAGTACAGAAACATTTAACTTGTCATCTTCCTTCTCTGGAATAATACTACTCTCCGCGATTTTCATCATTTCATCAAATCCTGTCCAAGTGACCATTGAATTATCAATCTTTAATTCCCTTAATTTAAGCAGCATGTAGTTCGAAACTTTGTGAAGCGCTTAGCAAAATCCTTGCATAACCTCTTCCCCTCCCTTTCCACGCGAGAGGTTTCCCTCTCTTACTTTATAATCTTATATTCTAACCAACTTCTCGACAACGTTTACTTCAGAAACACATAAAGGTTGTCAACAATTTGGCTGATAACCCTCTATATATTATAGC